>NW_025534123.1:77500-107500 GCF_020615455.1 Coregonus clupeaformis
AACGTAAATGTAGTAACTGTGATGCTCGTTACACCTGTGCGGAGCTTAGTAATATACAGATCATTGACGTTGATATTCCTTCCAGAAGCAATTCTGAATATTAACCTATAGACCCTGTACTGTATAACGTCTGAAGTGATGTCAACATAACATATAGACCCTGTATAACCCCTCATCTCACACACAGAGAGATGATATCTAATCTAGGATTGGAGTATTGTCGTCAAATAATCACTTCCTTTTTTCCTTATTTGATCATGTGCTATAATAACATTTTTGATTGTTATTGATCACAAATGCATTTGTTAAGTGTACATAGTAATGTTTGCCTGTACTATGTGGTAATAGTGTGAGTGTGGTCTTTTGTAGAGATAAATAGAGGTTATGTTACCTCTGTCAGTGGAAAAGAGGTCCAATTATAGCTCAACCTTTCTGCCAGGCTATTAGCATAAACACAGCACAACAGAGAGAGAGAAAGGAGGGAGAGGGAGGGAGGAGGGGAGGAGGGAGGGAGATGGTGAAGAAGGGGAGACGGAGGAGAGAGACAGAGGGAGAGAGAGAGAGAGGAGAGAAGAGAGGAGAGAGGGAGGAGGGAGGAGAGAGGTGTCCATGGAAAGAGGTGAGGAGGGAGGCAGTGGGTAGACTCCTCCATGGAAACAGACGGCAGAGGGAAGGAGGAGAGAGAG
This sequence comes from Coregonus clupeaformis, assembly GCF_020615455.1. Lineage (NCBI taxonomy): Eukaryota > Metazoa > Chordata > Actinopteri > Salmoniformes > Salmonidae > Coregonus > Coregonus clupeaformis. The sequence continues at coordinate 78,187 of NW_025534123.1, forward strand.
AGAGAGAGATTCATTAACATAATCTGTAGAGTTTACATATATTTGATTAATTCAAGCCCACCCCGTTTTTTTAAGATAACTGCTCTTCTCCCGGGGCTAAACAATGAGGTTACGTAAGGAGCTCATCGCTACACAGGATCTCACATCATCATGGAACTAGTCCGGCGTTGCCTTCAAAAATCACCTCATTGTCACACCTCCCTTGGAGGTCTGGAGAATGTTGTAGGTTGGAGTGACCATGTGGTTGTTTTTATATTGGTCTAAAAGGAGGCTAAAAGACAGACTGCCAAAACAAACAGCATCGGAACAGAATGACAGTTATCCCATGGCCGTGCGTTACCATGGTAGCCCGGACTGGCTTAAAGCCACGGCCAATGGAGGTGGTGTCCATCAACAAGAGGGGGGGTGGCAGGCTTAAGCCTCCTTTATAAAGGGAAACTTTCTGGATACACTCACAAAGCTACTGTCTTTTTTAATTGGACTTCTGTAATTATTGTGTGTTCATATTGTTTCCTCTATATCTACTGGTTCATATTGTTTCCTCTTTATCTATTGGTTCATATTGTTTCCTCTATATCTATTGGTTAACATTGTTTCCTCTATATCTATTGGTTAACATTGTTTCCTCTTTATCTATTGGTTCATATTGTTTCCTCTTTATCTATTGGTTCATATTGTTTCCTCTTTATCTATTGGTTCATATTGTTCACTCCCCTTTCATTGCTGGTCATTTATTTCACCTGTCACTGATGTGCACCTGTGCACGCTTGATAAAGGCCTGGGAGCCGCAACGCATTGGTGCGTTTGATTTTTGCAATGCAATAGCTGCTAAAATAAAGGCGTTTTAACTTTTCATGAGAGAGAGAGTGTGCCTTGGATTTTTTTTGAAGTATGATGTTTTTACACAGCTGCAACTTCATTTGGTCGCGCTGCAGAATTTGGTATTGCAAAAATGCTTTGAATGGTCCGCTGGCTCTCAGCGGCAAGATTTTGATTGGATGTTACATTTCAAGAACCCTCCCCCCCCCACATGCCCGTTGGTAATGTTATGTTCTTCACTGTTTTCAGACCGGGAAGGACACATTTTGCAGAGAGTTGTTCCATATGCTAGTTGGCAACATTGCAGAAAATGGAAAAACCCCTGGGGGAAAAGCTGAATTGTGTTTATCAGCAGTGTGCTCTACACACAACATAGACACATCAACATATTCTGATGGGGTTTTAATCAGCCATTTCCTGACCATCCTCACGCACATCTGATGGGGTTTTAATCAGCCATTTCCTGACCATCCTCACGCACATCTGATGGGGTTTTAATCAGCCATTTCCTGACCATCCTCACGCACATCTGATGGGGTTTTAATCAGCCATTTCCTGACCATCCTCACGCACATCTGATGGGGTTTTAATCAGCCATTTCCTGACCATCCTCACGCACATCTGATGGGGTTTTAATCAGCCATTTCTGACCATCCTCACGCACATCTGATGGGGTTTTAATCAGCCATTTCCTGACCATCCTCACGCACATCTGATGGGGTTTTAAATCAGCCATTTCCTGACCATCCTCACGCACATCTGATGGGGTTTTAATCAGCCATTTCCTGACCATCCTCACGCACATCTGATGGGGTTTTAATCAGCCATTTCCTGACCATCCTCACGCACATCTGATGGGGTTTTAATCAGCCATTTCCTGACCATCCTCACGCACATCTGATGGGGTTTTAATCAGCCATTTCCTGACCATCCTCACGCACATCTGATGGGGTTTTAATCAACCATTTCCTGACCATCCTCACGCACATCTGATGGGGTTTTAATCAGCCATTTCCTGACCATCCTCACGCACATCTGATGGGGTTTTAATCAGCCATTTCCTGACCATCCTCACGCACATCCCTGATCTAGTGAGCACTATTGGAGCTCCGCCTTAGCAAGGCCTTTGATTGGTTTGACGTGGCCTTAGCAAGGCCTTTGATTGGTTTGACGTGGCCTTAGCAAGGCATTTGATTGGTTTGACGTGGCCTTAGCAAGGCATTTGATTGGTTTGACGTGGCCTTAGCAAGACCTTTGATTGGTTTGACGTGGCCTTAGCAAGGCCTTTGATTGGTTTGACGTGGCCTTAGCAAGGCATTTGATTGGTTTGACGTGGCCTTAGCAAGGCATTTGATTGGTTTGACGTGGCCTTAGCAAGGCATTTGATTGGTTTGACGTGGCCTTAGCAAGGCATTTGATTGGTTTGACGTGGCCTTAGCAAGGCCTTTGGCGTCACTGATTTACAGCCGGTTCCCTATTTAGCTATTTTTCTGCCATGAACTTCCCCAGGCTTCTTCGTACCGATGGTATCCTGGAACAGACCTTAAGCCTGCCCAGCTGAGTAGCTAGCTCTACCTTACTGCCTGCCCAGCTGAGTAGCTAGCTCTGCCTTACTGACTGCCCAGCTGAGTAGCTAGCTCTGCCTTACTGACTGCCCAGCTGAGTAGCTAGCTCTGCCTTACTGCCTGCCCAGCTGAGTAGCTAGCTCTGCCTTACTGACTGCCCAGCTGAGTAGCTAGCTCTGCCTTACTGCCTGCCCAGCTGAGTAGCTAGCTCTGCCTTACTGACTGCCCAGCTGAGTAGCTAGCTCTGCCTTACTGACTGCCCAGCTGAGTAGCTAGCTCTGCCTTACTGCCTGCCCAGCTGAGTAGCTAGCTCTGCCTTACTGACTGCCCAGCTGAGTAGCTAGCTCTGCCTTACTGACTGCCCAGCTGAGTAGCTAGCTCTGCCTTACTGACTGCCCAGCTGAGTAGCTAGCTCTGCCTTACTGACTGCCCAGCTGAGTAGCTAGCTCTGTCTTACTGCCTGCCCAGCTGAGTAGCTAGCTCTGCCTTACTGACTGCCCAGCTGAGTAGCTAGCTCTGCCTTACTGCCTGCCCAGCTGAGTAGCTAGCTCTGCCTTACTGCCTGCCCAGCTGAGTAGCTAGCTCTGCCTTACTGACTGCCCAGCTGAGTAGCTAGCTCTGCCTTACTGACTGCCCAGCTGAGTAGCTAGCTCTGCCTTACTGCCTGCCCAGCTGAGTAGCTAGCTCTGCCTTACTGACTGCCCAGCTGAGTAGCTAGCTCTGCCTTACTGCCTGCCCAGCTGAGTAGCTAGCTCTGCCTTACTGACTGCCCAGCTGAGTAGCTAGCTCTGCCTTACTGCCTGCCCAGCTGAGTAGCTAGCTCTGCCTTACTGACTGCCCAGCTGAGTAGCTAGCTCTGCCTTACTGCCTGCCCAGCTGAGTAGCTAGCTCTGCCTTACGGCCTGCCCAGCTGAGTAGCTAGCTCTGCCTTACTGACTGCCCAGCTGAGTAGCTAGCTCTGTCTTACTGCCTGCCCAGCTGAGTAGCTAGCTCTGCCTTACGGCCTGCCCAGCTGAGTAGCTAGCTCTGCCTTACTGACTGCCCAGCTGAGTAGCTAGCTCTGCCTTACTGCCTGCCCAGCTGAGTAGCTAGCTCTGCCTTACTGACTGCCCAGCTGAGTAGCTAGCTCTGCCTTACGGCCTGCCCAGCTGAGTAGCTAGCTCTGCCTTACTGACTGCCCAGCTGAGTAGCTAGCTCTGTCTTACTGCCTGCCCAGCTGAGTAGCTAGCTCTGCCTTACTGCCTGCCTCTCCCTCACTCTCTGTCTCACTATATTACTGTACCTCAATAGAGGATCTATCACTGTACTACCACTATATCACTATAATAGAGGATCTATCACTGGACTACCACTATATCACTATAATAGAGGATCTATCACTGTACTACCACTATATCACTATAATAGAGGATCTATCACTGTACTACCACTATATCACTATAATAGAGGATCTATCACTGGACTACCACTATATCACTATAATAGAGGATCTATCACTGGACTACCACTATATCACTATAATAGAGGATCTATCACTGGACTACCACTATATCACTATAATAGAGGATCTATCACTGGACTACCACTATATCACTATAATAGAGGATCTATCACTGGACTACCACTATATCACTATAATAGAGGATCTATCACTGGACTACCACTATATCACTATAATAGAGGATCTATCACTGACTACCACTATATCACTATAATAGAGGATCTATCACTGGACTACCACTATATCACTATAATAGAGGATCTATCACTGGACTACCACTATATCACTATAATAGAGGATCTATCACTGGACTACCACTATATCACTATAATAGAGGATCTATCACTGGACTACCACTATATCACTATAATAGAGGATCTATCACTGGACTACCACTATATCACTATAATAGAGGATCTATCACTGGACTACCACTATATCACTATAAAGAGGATCTATCACTGGACTACCACTATATCACTATAATAGAGGATCTATCACTGGACTACCACTATATCACTATAATAGAGGATCTATCACTGGACTACCACTATATCACTATAATAGAGGATCTATCACTGACTACTATATCACTATAATAGAGGATCTATCACTGGACTACCACTATATCACTATAATAGAGGATCTATCACTGGACTACCACTATATCACTATAATAGAGGATCTATCACTGGACTACCACTATATCACTATAATAGAGGATCTATCACTGGACTACCACTATATCACTATAATAGAGGATCTATCACTGGACTACCACTATATCACTATAATAGAGGATCTATCACTGGACTACCACTATATCACTATAATAGAGGATCTATCACTGGACTACCACTATATCACTATAATAGAGGATCTATCACTGGACTACCACTATATCACTATAATAGAGGATCTATCACTGGACTACCACTATATCACTATAATAGGGAGGATCTATCACTGGACTACCACTATATCACTATAATAGAGGATCTATCACTGGACTACCACTATATCACTATAATAGAGGATCTATCACTGGACTACCACTATATCACTATAATAGAGGATCTATCACTGGACTACCACTATATCACTATAATAGAGGATCTATCACTGGACTACCACTATATCACTATAATAGAGGATCTATCACTGGACTACCACTATATCACTATAATAGAGGATCTATCACTGGACTACCACTATATCACTATAATAGAGGATCTATCACTGGACTACCACTATATCACTATAATAGAGGATCTATCACTGGACTACCACTATATCACTATAATAGAGGATCTATCACTGGACTACCACTATATCACTATAATAGAGGATCTATCACTGGACTACCACTATATCACTATAATAGAGGATCTATCACTGGACTACCACTATATCACTATAATAGAGGATCTATCACTGGACTACCACTATATCACTATAATAGAGGATCTATCACTGGACTACCACTATATCACTATAATAGAGGATCTATCACTGGACTACCACTATATCACTATAATAGAGGATCTATCACTGGACTACCACTATATCACTATAATAGAGGATCTATCACTGGACTACCACTATATCACTATAATAGAGGATCTATCACTGGACTACCACTATATCACTATAATAGAGGATCTATCACTGGACTACCACTATATCACTATAATAGAGGATCTATCACTGGACTACCACTATATCACTATAATAGAGGATCTATCACTGGACTACCACTATATCACTATAATAGAGGATCTATCACTGGACTACCACTATATCACTATAATAGAGGATCTATCACTGGACTACCACTATATCACTATAATAGAGGATCTATCACTGGACTACCACTATATCACTATAATAGAGGATCTATCACTGGACTACCACTATATCACTATAATAGAGGATCTATCACTGGACTACCACTATATCACTATAATAGAGGATCTATCACTGGACTACCACTATATCACTATAATAGAGGATCTATCACTGGACTACCACTATATCACTATAATAGAGGATCTATCACTGGACTACCACTATATCACTATAATAGAGGATCTATCACTGGACTACCACTATGTCACTATAATAGAGGATCTATCACTGGACTACCACTATATCACTATAATAGAGGATCTATCACTGGACTACCACTATATCACTATAATAGAGGATCTATCACTGGACTACCACTATATCACTATAATAGAGGATCTATCACTGGACTACCACTATATCACTATAATAGAGGATCTATCACTGGACTACCACTATATCACTATAATAGAGGATCTATCACTGGACTACCACTATATCACTATAATAGAGGATCTATCACTGGACTACCACTATATCACTATAATAGAGGATCTATCACTGGACTACCACTATATCACTATAATAGAGGATCTATCACTGGACTACCACTATATCACTATAATAGAGGATCTATCACTGGACTACCACTATATCACTATAATAGAGGATCTATCACTGGACTACCACTATATCACTATAATAGAGGATCTATCACTGGACTACCACTATATCACTATAATAGAGGATCTATCACTGGACTACCCACTATATCACTATAATAGAGGATCTATCACTGGACTATCCACTATATCACTATAATAGAGGATCTATCACTGGACTACCACTATATCACTATAATAGAGGATCTATCACTGGACTACCACATATCACTATAATAGAGGATCTATCACTGGACTACCACTATATCACTATAATAGAGGATCTATCACTGGACTACCACTATATCACTATAATAGAGGATCTATCACTGGACTACCACTATATCACTATAATAGAGGATCTATCACTGGACTACCACTATATCACTATAATAGAGGATCTATCACTGGACTACCACCTATATCACTATAATAGAGGATCTATCACTGGACTACCACTATATCACTATAATAGAGGATCTATCACTGGACTACCACTATATCACTATAATAGAGGATCTATCACTGGACTACTATATCACTATAATAGAGGATCTATCACTGGACTACCACTATATCACTATAATAGAGGATCTATCACTGGACTACCACTATATCACTATAATAGAGGATCTATCACTGGACTACCACTATATCACTATAATAGAGGATCTATCACTGGACTACCACTATATCACTATAATAGAGGATCTATCACTGGACTACCACTATATCACTATAATAGAGGATCTATCACTGGACTACCACTATATCACTATAATAGAGGATCTATCACTGGACTACCACTATATCACTATAATAGAGGATCTATCACTGGACTACCACTATATCACTATAATAGAGGATCTATCACTGGACTACCACTATATCACTATAGATAGAGGATCTATCACTGGACTACCACTATATCACTATAATAGAGGATCTATCACTGGACTACCACTATATCACTATAATAGAGAGGATCTATCACTGGACTACCACTATATCACTATAATAGAGGATCTATCACTGGACTACCACTATATCACTATAATAGAGGATCTATCACTGGACTACCACTATATCACTATAATAGAGGATCTATCACTGGACTACCACTATATCACTATAATAGAGGATCTATCACTGGACTACCACTATATCACTATAATAGAGGATCTATCACTGGACTACCACTATATCACTATAATAGAGGATCTATCACTGGACTACCACTATATCACTATAATAGAGGATCTATCACCTGACTACCACTATATCACTATAATAGAGGATCTATCACTGGACTACCACTATATCACTATAATAGAGGATCTATCACTGGACTACCACTATATCACTATAATAGAGGATCTATCACTGGACTACCACTATATCACTATAATAGAGGATCTATCACTAGAGACTACCACTATATCACTATAATAGAGGATCTATCACTGGACTACCACTATATCACTATAATAGAGGATCTATCACTGGACTACCACTATATCACTATAATAGAGGATCTATCACTGGACTACCACTATATCACTATAATAGAGGATCTATCACTGGACTTACCACTATATCACTATAATAGAGGATCTATCACTGGACTACCACTATATCACTATAATAGAGGATCTATCACTGGACTACCACTATATCACTATAATAGAGGATCTATCACTGGACTACCACTATATCACTATAATAGAGGATCTATCACTGGACTACCACTATATCACTATAATAGAGGATCTATCACTGGACTACCACTATATCACTATAATAGAGGATCTATCACTGGACTACCACTATATCACTATAATAGAGGATCTATCACTGGACTACCACTATATCACTATAATAGAGGATCTATCACTGGACTACCACTATATCACTATAATAGAGGATCTATCACTGGACTACCACTATATCACTATAATAGAGGATCTATCACTGGACTACCACTATATCACTATAATAGAGGATCTATCACTGGACTACCACTATATCACTATAATAGAGGATCTATCACTGGACTACCACTATATCACTATAATAGAGGATCTATCACTGGTTTACTACCATATATCACTATAATAGAGATCTATCACTGACACCACTATATCACTATAATAGAGGATCTATCACTGGACTACCACTATATCACTATAATAGAGGATCTATCACTGGACTACCACTATATCACTATAATAGAGGATCTATCACTGGACTACCACTATATCACTATAATAGAGGATCTATCACTGGACTACCACTATATCACTATAATAGAGGATCTATCACTGACTACCACTATATCACTATAATAGAGGATCTATCACTGGACTACCACTATATCACTATAATAGAGGATCTATCACTGGACTACCACTATATCACTTATAATAGAGGATCTATCACTGGACTACCACTATATCACTATAATAGAGGATCTATCACTGGACTACCACTATATCACTATAATAGAGGATCTATCACTGGACTACCACTATATCACTATAATAGAGGATCTATCACTGGACTACCACTATATCACTATAATAGAGGATCTATCACTGGACTACCACTATATCACTATAATAGAGGATCTATCACTGGACTACCACTATATCACTATAATAGAGGATCTATCACTGGACTACCACTATATCACTATAATAGAGGATCTATCACTGGACTACCACTATATCACTATAATAGAGGATCTATCACTGGACTACCACTATATCACTATAATAGAGGATCTATCACTGGACTACCACTATATCACTATAATAGAGGATCTATCACTGGACTACCACTATATCACTATAATAGAGGATCTATCACTGGACTACCACTATATCACTATAATAGAGGATCTATCACTGGACTACCACTATATCACTATAATAGAGGATCTATCACTGGACTACCACTATATCACTATAATAGAGGATCTATCACTGGACTACCACTATATCACTATAATAGAGGATCTATCACTGGACTACCACTATATCACTATAATAGAGGATCTATCACTGGACTACCACTATATCACTATAATAGAGGATCTATCACTGGACTACCACTATATCACTATAATAGAGGATCTATCACTGGACTACCACTATATCACTATAATAGAGGATCTATCACTGGACTACCACTATATCACTATAATAGAGGATCTATCACTGGACTACCACTATATCACTATAATAGAGGATCTATCACTGGACTACCACTATATCACTATAATAGAGGATCTATCACTGGACTACCACTATATCACTATAATAGAGGATCTATCACTGGACTACCACTATATCACTATAATAGAGGATCTATCACTGGACTACCACTATATCACTATAATAGAGGATCTATCACTGGACTACCACTATATCACTATAATAGAGGATCTATCACTGGACTACCACTATATCACTATAATAGAGGATCTATCACTGGACTACCACTATATCACTATAATAGAGGATCTATCACTGGACTACCACTATATCACTATAATAGAGGATCTATCACTGGACTACCACTATATCACTATAATAGAGGATCTATCACTGGACTACCACTATATCACTATAATAGAGGATCTATCACTGGACTACCACTATATCACTATAATAGAGGATCTATCACTGGACTACCACTATATCACTATAATAGAGGATCTATCACTGGACTACCACTATATCACTATAATAGAGGATCTATCACTGGACTACCACTATATCACTATAATAGAGGATCTATCACTGGACTACCACTATATCACTATAATAGAGGATCTATCACTGGACTACCACTATATCACTATAATAGAGGATCTATCACTGGACTACCACTATATCACTATAATAGAGGATCTATCACTGGACTACCACTATATCACTATAATAGAGGATCTATCACTGGACTACCACTATATCACTATAATAGAGGATCTATCACTGGACTACCACTATATCACTATAATAGAGGATCTATCACTGGACTACCACTATATCACTATAATAGAGGATCTATCACTGGACTACCACTATATCACTATAATAGAGGATCTATCACTGGACTACCACTATATCACTATAATAGAGGATCTATCACTGGACTACCACTATATCACTATAATAGAGGATCTATCACTGGACTACCACTATATCACTATAATAGAGGATCTATCACTGGACTACCACTATATCACTATAATAGAGGATCTATCACTGGACTACCACTATATCACTATAATAGAGGATCTATCACTGGACTACCACTATATCACTATAATAGAGGATCTATCACTGGACTACCACTATATCACTATAATAGAGGATCTATCACTGGACTACCACTATATCACTATAATAGAGGATCTATCACTGGACTACCACTATATCACTATAATAGAGGATCTATCACTGGACTACCACTATATCACTATAATAGAGGATCTATCACTGGACTACCACTATATCACTATAATAGAGGATCTATCACTGGACTACCACTATATCACTATAATAGAGGATCTATCACTGGACTACCACTATATCACTATAATAGAGGATCTATCACTGGACTACCACTATATCACTATAATAGAGGATCTATCACTGGACTACCACTATATCACTATAATAGAGGATCTATCACTGTACTACCACTATATCACTATAATAGAGGATCTATCACTGGACTACCACTATATCACTATAATAGAGGATCTATCACTGGACTACCACTATATCACTATAATAGAGGATCTATCACTGGACTACCACTATATCACTATAATAGAGGATCTATCACTGGACTACCACTATATCACTATAATAGAGGATCTATCACTGGACTACCACTATATCACTATAATAGAGGATCTATCACTGGACTACCACTATATCACTATAATAGAGGATCTATCACTGGACTACCACTATATCACTATAATAGAGGATCTATCACTGGACTACCACTATATCACTATAATAGAGGATCTATCACTGTACTACCACTATATCACTATAATAGAGGATCTATCACTGGGCTACCACTATATCACTATAATAGAGGATCTATCACTGGACTACCACTATATCACTATAATAGAGGATCTATCACTGGACTACCACTATATCACTATAATAGAGGATCTATCACTGGACTACCACTATATCACTATAATAGAGGATCTATCACTGGACTACCACTATATCACTATAATAGAGGATCTATCACTGGACTACCACTATATCACTATAATAGAGGGGAGTGGTACTTATTTAACAGAAGGCTTAAATATCCCTGCTTCATAATGAACCCCCCCCATGGTCAGCAGTAGAGATTAGACAGTATTTGATGCTTCATAATGGCACCCTATTCCCTATATAGTGCACTACTTTAGACCAGAGAATGGCACCCTATTCCCTATATAGTGCACTACTTTAGACCAGAGAATGGCACCCTATTCCCTATATAGTGCACTACTTTAGACCAGAGAATGGCACCCTATTCCCTATATAGTGCACTACTTTAGACCAGAGAATGGCACCCTATTCCCTATATAGTGCACTACTTTAGACCAGAGAACGGCACCCTATTCCCTATATAGTGCACTACTTTAGACCAGAGAATGGCACCCTATTCCCTATATAGTGCACTACTTTAGACCAGAGAATGGCACCCTATTCCCTATATAGTGCACTACTTTAGACCAGAGAATGGCACCCTATTCCCTATATAGTGCACTACTTTAGACCAGAGAATGGCACCCTATTCCCTATATAGTGCACTACTTTAGACCAGAGAATGGTACCCTATTCCCTATATAGTGCACTACTTTAGACCAGAGAATGGCACCCTATTCCCTATATAGTGCACTACTTTAGACCAGAGAATGGCACCCTATTCCCTATATAGTGCACTACTTTAGACCAGAGAATGGCACCCTATTCCCTATATAGTGCACTACTTTAGACCAGAGAATGGCACCCTATTCCCTATATAGTGCACTACTTTAGACCAGAGAATGGCACCCTATTCCCTATATAGTGCACTACTTTAGACCAGAGAATGGCACCCTATTCCCTATATAGTGCACTACTTTAGACCAGAGAATGGCACCCTATTCCCTATATAGTGCACTACTTTAGACCAGAGAATGACACCCTATTCCCTATATAGTGCACTACTTTAGACCAGAGAATGGCACCCTATTCCCTATATAGTGCACTACTTTAGACCAGAGAATGACACCCTATTCCCTATATAGTGCACTATTTTAGACCAGAGAATGGCACCCTATTCCCTATATAGTGCACTACTTTAGACCAGAGAATGGCACCCTATTCCCTATATAGTGCACTACTTTAGACCAGAGAATGGCACCCTATTCCCTATATAGTGCACTACTTTAGACCAGAGAATGGCACCCTATTCCCTATATATTGCACTACTTTAGACCAGAGAATGACAGAATGTAGTGCACTGCTTTTGATCAGGGCTCATAGGGAATCGGCTGCCATTTGGGACACCACCTGGGTGTAAAAGGGAACATGCTATGTTCCAATACCCACACTAGCATCACTAGCATACCTCTTAGACGCCTGGCCACATGGCTAATACATAGCTTCCATTCTAAGTGCTACGCTAGTGTGGATAATAATATATGCTAAATGCCTGTTATATTATATTGGAACAGAGCTTCCATTCTTTGTACATAAGAAGGCAGCCTTTAATGTGATCTCTGTGTGTGTAGTGGTGGGTTGGGAAATATGGATGTAGATCAGGGTGGCTCAGTGGTTAAGAGTGTTGTGCCAGTAACCGAAAGGTCGCTGGTTCTAATCCCTGAGCCGACTAGGTGAAAAATCTGTCGATGTGCCCTTGAGCAAGGCACTTAACCCTAATTGCTCCTGTAAGTCGCTCTGGATAAGAGCGTCTGCTAAATGACGTAAATGTAAATGTAAGATATCATTTAATCACAATTCAGTGTTCTGGACTATTCCAGTCCACTACAGTAATGTATGGTTTTAAAACAGGACTATTCCATTCCACTACAGTAATGTATGGTTTTAAAACGGGACTATTCCATTCCACTACAGTAATGTATTGTTTTAAAACAGGACTATTCCATTCCACTACAGTAATGTATGGTTTTAAAACAGGACTATTCCATTCCACTACAGTAATGTATGGTTTTAAAACAGGACTATTCCATTCCACTACAGTAATGTATGGTTTTAAAACAGGACTATTCCATTCCACTACAGTAATGTATGGTTTTAAAACAGGACTATTCCATTCCACTACAGTAATGTATGGTTTTAAAACAGGACTATTCCATTCCACTACAGTAATGTATGGTTTTAAAACAGGACTATTCCATTCCACTACAGTAATGTATGGTTTTAAAACAGGACTATTCTATTCCACTACAGTAATGTATGGTTTAAAACAGGACTATTCCAGTCCACTACAGTAATGTATGGTTTTAAAACAGGACTATTCCATTCCACTACAGTAATGTATGGTTTTAAAACAGGACTATTCTATTCCACTACAGTAATGTATGGTTTTAAAACAGGACTATTCCATTCCACTACAGTAATGTATGGTTTTAAAACAGGACTATTCCATTCCACTACAGTAATGTATGGTTTTAAAACAGGACTATTCCATTCCACTACAGTAATGTATGGTTTTAAAGCAGATAAGGAATTGTTTTGTTGGCGGCTATATGACGTGTATGTTTTCACTCACGTATCCACTCACATTCTCTTGAGATAATACCCCTGCAAGGTATATGACGAGCACAGATGTTGTCAACAGAAATTTGTCTTTAATGTTGCAATGGAACATCTTTATTTGGCTCTGTGTCTCTGATTATACATTACTATAGTTGCAGATTTCTAGCTATGCAAAATACAACAAATTGGCTATTCATACAAACATACTCCAAAATACCTTTTATATCCGATGTTAAAATCCCTGGTAATCTCTTGTGTATTTAGCTAACCGTAATAAATGATGTTTTAGTGTTCATTTAGCTTTTTCTGGCCTGGAATGAAAACATAATCTTTTAGTTTTCCTGACTCAGGGATTGTTGTGTAGTGTAACATTTGTCTTGATACTACTGCATTCATTGACGTCTGAAATGGATGAATCTCCCTTTATGCAGACCTCATATTGAGATGCAACAAAGTCTGAATAACAAATGCAGATCAAATGATTTTAAAAAATACATCTGAATGTATATTAATACACTTAAGATCTACCAGTATACAGCCTTTGTTGTTGTATGTTCTAGTGATCATAGCAGGTTGGCCGGCATGGCTCCTTGTAAAGATGGTGCATGTTTTTCCATGTTATATATTTTAGGTTGTCCCCTCCCTAGCAGAGCAGAGCGGAGCAGGGTACAGTAGCTCGGAGCGGTCCCTGTCTCAGTCTGTCAGTATACAGATGACGTGCAGTGAGTCACACAGGAAGACTTGGCATTGGCCGTGCCCACTGCCCACGGCGGCATGATGCTCACCTAACACTCCTCTCCAAAACCGTCTCCAGCCTCTCTCTACTGTAGATCACCATAACCCTCACTGGACACCAGCTCTATCCACAGGCCTCTCCACTGGACACCAGCTCTATCCACAGGCCTCTCCACTGGACACCAGCTCTATCCACAGGCCTCTCCACTGGACACCAGCTCTATCCACAGGCCTCTCCACTGGACACCAGCTCTATCCACAGGCCTCTCTACTGTAGATCACAATAACCCTCACTGGACACCAGCTCTATCCACAGGCCTCTCCACTGGACACCAGCTCTATCCACAGGCCTCTCTACTGGACACCAGCTCTATCCATAGGCCTCTCCACTGGACACCAGCTCTATCCACAGGACACTCCACTGGAAACCAGCTCTATCCACAGGCCTCTCTACTGGACACCAGCTCTATCCACAGGCCTCTCTACTGGACACCAGCTCTATCCACAGGCCTCTCCACTGGACACCAGCTCTATCCACAGGCCTCTCCACTGGACACCAGCTCTATCCACAGGCCTCTCTACTGGACACCAGCTCTATCCACAGGCCTCTCCACTGGACACCAGCTCTATCCACAGGCCTCTCCACTGGACACCAGCTCTATCCACAGGCCTCTCTACTGGACACCAGCTCTATCCACAGGCCTCTCCACTGGACACCAGCTCTATCCACAGGCCTCTCCACTGGACACCAGCTCTATCCACAGGCCTCTCCACTGGACACCAGCTCTATCCACAGGCCTCTCCACTGGACACCAGCTCTATCCACAGGCCTCTCTACTGGACACCAGCTCTATCCACAGGCCTCTCTACTGGACACCAGCTCTATCCACAGGCCTCTCCCCTGGACACCAGCTCTATCCACAGGCCTCTCCCCTGGACACCAGCTCTATCCACAGGCCTCTCTACTGGACACCAGCTCTATCCACAGGCCTCTCCACTGGACACCAGCTCTATCCACAGGCCTCTCCACTGGACACCAGCTCTATCCACAGGCCTCTCCACTGGACACCAGCTCTATCCACAGGCCTCTCCACTGGACACCAGCTCTATTCACAGGCCTCTCCACTGGACACCAGCTCTATCCACAGGCCTCTCCACTGGACACCAGCTCTATCCACAGGCCTCTCCACTGGACACCAGCTCTATCCACAGGACTCTCTACTGGACACCAGCTCTATCCACAGGCCTCTCCACTGGACACCAGCTCTATCCACAGGCATCTCTACTGGACACCAGCTCTATCCACAGGCCTCTCTACTGGACACCAGCTCTATCCACAGGCCTCTCCACTGGACACCAGCTCTATCCACAGGACTCTCTACTGGACACCAGCTCTATCCACAGGCCTCTCCACTGGACACCAGCTCTATCCACAGGCATCTCTACTGGACACCAGCTCTATCCACAGGCCTCTCTACTGGACACCAGCTCTATCCACAGGCCTCTCCACTGGACACCAGCTCTATCCACAGGCCTCTCTACTGGACACCAGCTCTATCCACAGGCCTCTCCCCTGGACACCAGCTCTATCCACAGGCCTCTCCCCTGGACACCAGCTCTATCCACAGGCCTCTCTACTGGACACCAGCTCTATCCACAGGCCTCTCCACTGGACACCAGCTCTATCCACAGGCCTCTCCCCTGGACACCAGCTCTATCCACAGGCCTCTCCCTGGACACCAGCTCTATCCACAGGCCTCTCTACTGGACACCAGCTCTATCCACAGGCCTCTCCCCTGGACACCAGCTCTATCCACAGGCCTCTCCACTGGACACCAGCTCTATCCACAGGCCTCTCCACTGGACACCAGCTCTATCCACAGGCCTCTCCACTGGACACCAGCTCTATCCACAGGCCTCTCTACTGGACACCGTACTTGTCTCTGTCTGTCTGTCAGTCTGTCTGTCTGTGTGCTGGTGTGTTTGTGTGAGCACCTCCTTCTCCAGACAATGTCATCTGTTGACAAATGTCATTCCCGCTGTCAAGCAACACACTAAAATAGACACGCCGCCATTTTCAGAGCCGCGATGCGTCACCACTCTGGGGAAATACAGTACATCTGATGCCGGTGGAGACCGAAGTCTTCATACATCCTCCTCTCTCACATACACACACACACACACACACACACACACAGACACACACACAGACACACACACAGCACACACACACACACACACACACACACACACACACACACACACACACACACACACACACACACAGACACACACACACACACACACACACACACACACACACACACACACACACACACACACACACACACACACACACACACACACACACACACACACACACACACACACACACACACACACCTCTCCCTCGTCTTTCTCTACCCTCCTCTCATAAATGTTATCAGCTGCTACTTTAACAAGACAAGGCCTTTAGCGTCCCAGATAGAACCCTATTCCCTATAGGACCCCATAGGGCTCTGGTCAAAAGTAGTTCACTGTGAAAGGGATAGGGTGCCATTAAGGAAACGTTTAAGCAGTCAACGACAGGGCAAGGCAGAGGGAGGAAGCTGACAGCTATAGTCTAGTGATCGATGGGCATGAGTAATACTGGTGTTAGAGAGAGCACGCCCCTTTCTGCAATCTGCCACTAAGGCTGGGACACGCCCCTTTCTGCAATCTGCCACTAAGGCTGGGACACGCCCCTTTCTGCAATCTGCCACTAAGGCTGGGACACGCCCCTTTCTGCAATCTGCCACTAAGGCTGGGACACGCCCCTTTCTGCAATCTGTCACTAAGGCTGGGACACGCCCCTTTCTGCAATCTGTCACTAAGGCTGGGACACGCCCCTTTCTGCAATCTGCCACAAAGGCTGCTGACGACTAACTAGCTGGGGGAGAGAGTTGAAAGGCTGTGTGTGTGTGTGTGTGTGTGTGTGTGTGTGTGTGTGTGTGTGTGTGTGTGTGTGTGTGTGTGTGTGTGTGTGTGTGTGTGTGTGTGTGCGTGTGCGTGCGTGCGTGCAGATTCGGGAAAGAGATGTAACTGTGGAGCAGTCGTTCCACATGGGGTTTGTCAGAGGCATCTCATGTTGTAGTACTGTTAAACATACATGTGACATACATGTCCTGATTCTTTGACACGATGTAAACCTTTACCTTCACAGGCTGGAATAATAACAGGAGACATGGAGCTTAATGTCCTAGAGACCATCCTCATAGAGAAACCATCAGCCAAACAGACCCTGTATCAACCTCTTATTTTGATCTGGACCTGGAAGCCAGTTCCACTGCAGTAGGGGATCCACCTTAGGGGACTGATTTAGACCTGGGACACCAGGTGGGTGATTCCCCTTTAACCAGGGACTGATTTAGACCTGGGACACCAGGTGGGTGATTCCCCTTTAACCAGGGACTGATTTAGACCTGGGACACCAGGTGGGTGATTCCCCTTTAACCAGGGACTGATTTAGACCTGGGACACCAGGTGGTGTAATGAATGATCCGGTAGAACAGAAAACCAGCAGTAGTCCAGACCTGGTAGGGTAAGAGTTGAATACCCCTTTTCTATCTCAACACACAATATCTGACAAGTCAAACGACAGTTGTGCAGTCATAAAGTGGATGGATGTGCTTCGGCTTTCAGCCATTCAGAGCGGCCTTCAAAAGAAAAACGCATCTATAGAAGAACAGAAACAAAGAGAACAGATAATCACCACTGGAATGCCATCTCACCATTCAAAGAGTTCTGCTAGCTCTGAATGAGAACGGCGAACGGTGACATCCTCCTTCACTCAGTCTCTCGGTGCATTTCAACCTGAATGGCTGTATGCTTTCAGCCCTCTCTGAAAGGCTGTGAGCCTGCATCCCAAATGGCACCCTATGCACTACCTTTGACCACCCTATATTCCCTACGTGCCCCGGTCAAAGGTAGTGCACTATATATGCAATAGGGTGGTGTTTGGGACGCACCATATGCTTTCAACCCTCCCTGAAAGGCTGTGAGGCTGCAGCTGAGGACTGAAGTGACTAATATTACAGCTATGTAGAAAGCCTCTTTATGTAAGAGAACGGTGCCATTTGCCTCCCTGCTGCTTCCTGCTTTGAGCCGCATTCCTCCAATAGCAGCTGCTCACAGGGGTTAGAGGTTAGAGGTAGGAGGTTAGGGAAGAAGAGGCGTATACCAGATCTACACTATCCCAGGAGGAGAAGTGATTAAAGGCTACTTCCAGGAGAAACGCTACCTGCCCCAATGCATAGTGCCAACTGTAAAGTTTGGTGGAGGAGGAATAATGGTCTGGGGCTGTTTTTCATGGTTCGGGCTAGGCCCCTTAGTTCCAGTGAAGGGAAATCTTAAAGCTACAGCATACAATGACATTCTAGACGATTCTGTGCTTGTGGCAACAGTTTGGGGAAGGCCCTTTCCTGTTTCAGCATGACAATGCCCCTGTGCACAAAGCAAGGTCCATACAGAAATTGTTTGTCTAGATCAGTGTGGAAGAACTTGACTGTCCTGCACAGAGCCCTGACCTCAACCCCATCGAACAATGCCGACTGCGAGCCAGGCCTAATCGGCCAACATCAGTGCCCGGCCTCACTAATGCTCTTGTGGATGAATGGAAGCAAGTCCCTGCAGCAATGTTCCAACATCTAGTGGAAAGCCTTCCCAGAAGAGTGGAGGCTGTTATACCAGCAAAGGGGGGACCAATTCCCTATTAACATGATTTTGGAATGAGATGTTCGACGGGCATGACTTTTGGTCATGGAGTGTATCTTTCTACTTCCCATAGACGCTGCTCCAACCTAAGTGTATGTAAACTTCCGACTTCAACTGTACATACATATAAATACATACACATACATATACATATATATATATATATATATATATATATATATATATATATATATATATACATATCCTTTAAAAAATATATATTTCCCTTTATTACTTTCCAACCCCACCACCCCTTCCCTAATTGGAGTAATCTAGTGAACAACAATGCTTAGGCCTCTACTTTCAGCTTATACATACTATATACATTGGATCCAAGATGGCGTAGTAGTGCAGTTGTGTTTTTGTCGTATGTCTGTAATTAGCCTGTAAATACCCTATTTTTCTGTATTTTTCGTACATATTTCCCTATCAGACTTTTCATCCTTCTACAAAATATACTTTCCTGCAACCCGCCTCACTCAATGTGGAACGGATTCTATTATTGACTTACCTTTATCTAGAATCTAGAATCTCCAGTTGAAACTAGCTAGCCAGCTAACTAGCTACTTGCTATTAGCCACAGCTAGCGGTATTTCACCCAGAACATTTGATTTTTTTTTTTTTCTTCTGCGGGATTAATTTTAATCACTGGACATTAATCACCGGATATTCGGCCAGTCTGCACAGCGCGTTATCGACCCAGAACATATCAGTTTTTCCACCGGAATCACTGAATCACTGGACCTTTAACTCCGAATTCATCGCTACCAGCTAGCTACAACAAAACGGACGCTGTGGTCTGGCTAATCATCCTGAGCTAGGCCCATCTCCCGGCTATCTACCTCTCTGTCAACCGGACGGGACCACCTAGTGTTGACACGAAGCCCCGCCGATCCTACACGACTGGTCTGCCGACGAAATCGTCTGATGTGGTTACGACGTTAACCACGAAGATTCCATCCATCTGCTAGCCCTGGCACGCTAGCACACGCTATCCGTGGCCTCTTACTCACAAGTGCTTCACCACCGGACCTTATGATAACTCAGCTATACAGCTGATATCTGCTGGACTGTTCCTTTTTACGGTACTACATCCTGTTTATGTTTAGCCTCAGCCCAAACATGGTTAGTTTATTGTTGTTTCAGTTATTTCTAATTGTACTATATCACTGTAGACCCCCCAGCGTAGCTAAACCTGCCTTAGATAGCTCCTTTGCCCCTCCCCCTATACACGCGGAGACCGACTCAATTGATGCCTCCAGCGATGCTATCTCTTTCATTGTTACCCAACGCTTAGGTTTACCTCCACTTTACTCATATCCTTCCATATCCTTGTCTGTACATAATGCCCTGAATCTTTTCTATAACACCCGGAAATCTGCCCCCTTTATTCTATGTACCCAACCCACTAGAAGACCAGTTCTTAAAGCCTTTAGCCGTATCCTTATTCTAGTCCTCCTCTGTTCCTCTGGTGATGTAGAGGTTAACCCAGGCCCTGTAGCCCCCAGTATCGCTCCTACTCCCCAGGCGCTATCATTTGATGACTTCTGTAATCGCAAAAGTCTTGGTTTCTTGCACATAAATATCAGAAGTCTACTTCCTAAGTTTGAGTTATTCACTGCGTTAGCACACTCTGCCAACCCTGATGTTCTAGCAGTGTCTGAATCCTGGCTCAGGAAGGCCACCAAAAATTCTGAAATTTCCATCCCCAACTATAACATTTTCCGTCTAGATAGAACTGCCAAAGGGGGTGGAGTTGCAATCTACTGTTGAGATAGCCTGCAGAGCTCTATCATACTATCCAGGTCTGTGCCCAAACAGTTTGAGCTTCTACTTCTAAAAATCCACCTTTCCAGAAATAAGTCTCTCACTGTTGCCGCTTGCTACAGACCCCCCTCAGCCCCCAGCTGTGCCCTGGACACCATATGTGAATTGATTGCCCCCATTTATCCTCAGAGTTTGTACTGCTTGGTGACCTAAATTGGGATATGCTTAATACCCCAGCCATCCTACAATCCAAGCTAGATGCCCTCAACCTCACGCAAATTATCAACGAACCTACCAGGTACAACCCTAAATCCGTAAACATGGGTACCCTCATAGATATCATCCTGACTAACATACCCTCTAAATACACCTCAGCTGTCTTCAACCAGGATCTCAGCGATCACTGCCTTATTGCCTGCGTCCGTAACGGGTCCGCGGTCAAACGACCACCCCTCATCACTGTCAAACGCTCCCTAAAACACTTTAGCGAGCAGGCCTTCCTAATTGACCTGGCCCAGGTATCCTGGATGGATATAGATCTCATTCCGTCAGTAGAGGATGCCTGGTTGTTCCTTAAAAGTAATTTCCTCTCAATCTTAAATAAACATGCCCCATTCAAAAAATACAGAACTAAGAACCGATATAGCCCCTGGTTCTCCTCAGACTTGACTGCCCTTGACCAGCACAAAAACATCCTGTGGCGTACAGCATTAGCATCAAATAGCCCCCGCGATATGCAACTTTTCAGGGAAGTTAGGAACCAATATACACAAGCAGTCAGGAAAGCAAAGGCTAACTTTTTCAAACAGAAATTTGCATCCTGTAGCACTAACTCCAAAAAGTTTTGGGACACTGTAAAGTCCATGGAGAATAAGAGCACTTCCTCCCAGCTGCCCACTGCACTGAGGCTAGGAAACACTATCACCACCGATAAATCTACAATAATCGAGAATTTCAACAAGCATTTTGCTACAGCTGGCCATGCTTTCCATCTGGCTACCACTAACCCGGCCACCAACTCTGCACCCTCTGCTGCAACTTGCCCATGCCCCCCCGCTTCTCCTTCACACAAATTCAGACAGCTGATGTTTTGAAAGCGCTGCAAAATCTGGACCCCTACAAATCAGCTGGGCTAGACAATCTGGACCCTTTCTTTCTAAAACTAGCCGCCGAAATTGTCGCAACCCCTATTACTAGTCTGTTCAACCTCTCTTTCATAACGTCTGAGATCCCCAGAGATTGGAAAGCTGCCGCGGTCATCCCCCTCTTCAAAGGGGGTGACACTCTAGATCCAAACTGCTACAGACCTATATCCATCCTGCCCTGCCTTTCAAAAGTATTTGAAAGCCAAGTTAACAAACAGATCACCGACCATTTCGAATACCACCGTACCTTCTCCGCTATGCAATCCGGTTTCCGAGCTGGTCACGGGTGCACTTCAGCCACGCTCAAGGTCCTAAACGATATTATAACCGCGATTGATAATAGACAGTACTGTGCAGCCGTCTTCATCGACCTGGCCAAGGCTTTCGACTCTGTCAACCACCGCATTCTTATTGGCAGACTAAATAGCCTTGGTTTCTCAAATGACTGCCTCGCCTGGTTCACCAACTACTTCTCAGATAGAGTTCAGTGTGTCAAATCGGAGGGCCTGTTGTCTGGACCTATGGCTGTCTCTATGGGGGTGCCACAGGGTTCAATTCTTGGGCCGACACTTTTCTCCGTGTATATCAATGATGTCGCTCTTGCTGCTGGTGACTCTCAGATCCACCTCTACGCAGACGACACCATTTTGTATACATCTGGCCCTTCATTGGACACTGTGTTAACAAACCTCCAAACGAGCTTCAATGCCATACAACAATCCTTCAGTAGCCTCCAACTGCTCTTAAACACTAGTAAAACTAAATGCATGCTTTTCAATCGAACGCTGCTGGCACCCGCCCACCCGACTAGAATCACCACTCTCGACGGGTCTGACCTAGAGTATGTGGACAACTACAAATACCTAGGTGTCTGGTTAGACTGTAAACTCAACTTCCAGACTCACATAAAGAATCTCCAATCCAAAGTTAAATCTAGAATCGGCTTCCTATTTCGCAACAAAGCCTCCTTCACTCATGCTGCCAAACATGCCCTCGTAAAACTGACTATCCTACCGATCCTTGACTTCGGCGATGTCATTTACAAAATAGCCTCCAACACTCTACTCAGCAAATTGGATGTAGTCTATCACAGTGCCATCCGTTTTGTCTCCAAAGCCCCATACACTACCCACCACTGTGACCTGTACGCTCTTGTTGGCTGGTCCTCACTACATGTTCGTCGTCAAACCCACTGGCTCCAGGCCATCTATAAATCACTGCTAGGCAAATCCCCGCCTTATCTTAGCTCATTGGTCACCATAGCAGCACCCACCCGTAGTCTGCGCTCCAGCAGGTATATCTCACTGGTCATTCCCAAAGCCAACACCTCCTTTGGCCGCCATTCCTTCCAGTTCTCTGCTGCCAATGACTGGAACGAATTGCAAAAATCTCTGAAGCTGGAGACTCTTATCTCCCTCAATAACTTTAAGCATCAGTTGTCAGAGCACCTTACCGATCACTGCACCTGTACACAGCCCATCTGTAATTAGCCCGCCCAACTACCTCATCCCTATATTGTTATTTATTTTGCTCTTTTGCACCCCAGTATCTCTATTTGCACATAATCTCTTGCACATCTAGCATTCCAGTGTTAATACTATTGTAATTATTCTGCACTATAGCCTATTTATTGCCTTACCTCCATAACTTGCTACATTTGCACACACTGTATATATATGTTCTGTTGTATTTTTGACTTTATGTTTTTTTACCCCATATGTAACTCTGTGTTGTTTTTATTGCACTGCTTTGCTTTATCTTGGCCAGGTCGCAGTTGTAAATGAGAACCTGTTCTCAACTGGCTTACCTGGTTAAATAAAGGTGAAATAAAAAAAAGAAAAAAAAAATGAAAAAAAAAAATGGACACAGTCAATTTTACAATAATTCTATTTTGTTTGTTTTTACTCCTGAACTTCCTCTACTCTCAACCTCTCCGATCATTTTCATGATGTCCATCCGGTTTGCTTCTATATGCCATATCTTTCTAACTGTGCTCTTTCACAAAAGCTCCCAACCTATAACCTATATCCTTATTATGGACACAGTATGCTTTACATTAGTTATCTTGTTGTTATTAGTTGTTGTTAGTTGTTATTAGTCCCATCCTTCAGCTCCATTCAACACCTCCCATCTATCTCTTAACACCATCCATATTGGATTTCTATTTGCCATATATATTTCAACCGTACTGTGATGTTTCACAAAAGTTCTGAACCTTTCTATTCTCATTGCTTCTACAGTTTGTGAATTGAAAATAAACATTTTTGCTAAAAGTATTATCATATTATTGATCGATTGACTATGACTTTTCAGATCACCCAGTAGTGCTATCTGCAGGGTTAGTTCCAGGTAAATATTGCAATCCTTCAGCCATTCCTGGACCTGTGACCAAAAACAAGCTACAACTGGACAGAACCAAAACAAATGATCTAATGATTCTGTCTCTTCGCAGCAAAATCTGCAGAGCTGGGAAGATTGTATCCCCCATATAAATAACATTCTATTGGTAGCAAGAATTTTGTATAATAATTTAAATTTAAAGATTCTAAGTTTTGAATCCGGTGTCGTTTTGCGTGTCAGTTCATAAACACTATGCCATGGGATCGGTACGTCAAAAATCTCTTCCCAACTATTTTGCAATCTATATGGGACGGCTGTCAATCCTTTGGTCCTTAAATGAAACTGGTATACTTTTTTATTTATCACAATTTTCTTTAACCAATTATGTTCTTTAATGCAAGGCCGACAGACAGGTTCCTGCAGTAAGGCTGCAATTATTTGGTTGTAATTTTGGGTAGAGCAGACATTTCCATATGTTTTTGTTCGCTGCATGTGCGACATAACTCCACCAGTCCTACCGATGATATCATTTACGAAGATTATACTTTTTTTATTTTTTTAAATCAAAAAATTATGTTTTTTGATCAATTAGTATATTTGAGTTTAACCACAATATTTGTTGCATTATTTGTTCTGTTGTTTCTGGAGGATTAAATTGAAATTGCAACCAACTTTCTATGGCTTGTTTTAGAAATAGTGATATTTGGGAGATTATTTCCTTTTCAAATACCTGAAAATGAGAGGTTGTAATCTGAATAAAGGGAAATAGGCCATTCTTGAACATGGGGTGAGACGATCTTACTAATTTGCTAGAGAACCAGTTTGAATTTAAATGTAACTTTTGTATGAATGAAGGTTTTAGTGATAGGTCTAATGCTTTAATATTTAATAATTTCTGTCCTCCGAATTCAAATTCATTATATAAATAGCCCGTTTAATTTTGTCTGGCTTGCCGTTCCAAATAAAATGGAATATTTTTTTCTCATATAATTGTAAAAACTGTTCGCTAGGCGTAGGCAAGACCATAAGCTCCAACAGACCATACCCATAGAGACTTACTGTATTGTTCTAGACCTTTCTAGGGTCTGCTCTACACACACTCTACTCCAACCTGCCTGTCAGGCTGCTGTCTCTACTCCAACCTGCCTGTCAGGCTACTGTCTCCACACCAACCTGCCTGTCAGGCTACTGTCTCTACTCCAACCTGCCTGTCAGGCTACTGTCTCTACTCCAACCTGCCTGTCAGGCTACTCTCTCTACTCCAACCTGCCTGTCAGGCTACTGTCTCTACTCCAACCTGCCTGTCAGGCTACTGTCTCCATACCAACCTGCCTGTCAGACTACTGTCTCCATACCAACCTGCCGGTCAGGCTACTGTCTCTACTCCAACCTGCCTGTCAGGCTACTGTCTCTACTCCAACCTGCCTGTCAGGCTACTGTCTCTACTCCAACCTGCCTGTCAGGCTACTGTCTCCACACCAACCTGCCTGTCAGACTACTGTCTCCACACCAACCTGCCTGTCAGGCTACTGTCTCCACACCAACCTGCCTGTCAGACTACTGTCTCCACACCAACCTGCCTGTCAGGCTACTGTCTCCACACCAACCTGCCTGTCAGACTACTGTCTCTACTCCAACCTGCCTGTCAGGCTACTGTCTCCACACCAACCTGTCTGTCAGGCTACTGTCTCTACTCCAACCTGCCTGTCAGGCTACTGTCTCCATACCAACCTGCCTGTCAGACTACTGTCTCCATACCAACCTGCCGGTCAGGCTACTGTCTCTACTCCAACCTGCCTGTCAGGCTACTGTCTCTACTCCAACCTGCCTGTCAGGCTACTGTCTCTACTCCAACCTGCCTGTCAGGCTACTGTCTCCACACCAACCTGCCTGTCAGACTACTGTCTCCACACCAACCTGCCTGTCAGGCTACTGTCTCCACACCAACCTGCCTGTCAGACTACTGTCTCCACACCAACCTGCCTGTCAGGCTACTGTCTCCACACCAACCTGCCTGTCAGACTACTGTCTCTACTCCAACCTGCCTGTCAGGCTACTGTCTCCACACCAACCTGTCTGTCAGGCTACTGTCTCTACTCCAACCTGCCTGTCAGGCTGCTGTCTCTTCTCCAACCTGCCTGTCAGGCTACTCTCTCTACTCCAACCTGCCTGTCAGGCTGCTGTCTCTTCTCCAACCTGCCTGTCAGGCTACTGTCTCCACACCAACCTGCCTGTCAGGCTACTGTCTCTACTCCAACCTGCCTGTCAGGCTACTGTCTCCACACCAACCTGCCTGTCAGGCTACTGTCTCCACTCCAACCTGCCTGTCAGGCTACTCTCTCTACTCCAACCTGCCTGTCAGGCTACTGTCTCCATACCAACCTACCTGTCAGACTACTGTCTCCACACCAACCTGCCTGTCAGACTACTGTCTCCACACCAACCTGCCTGTCAGACTACTGTCTCCATACCAACCTGCCTGTCAGACTACTGTCTCCACACCAACCTGCCTGTCAGACTACTGTCTCCACACCAACCTGCCTGTCAGGCTACTGTCTCCACACCAACCTGCCTGTCAGGCTACTGTCTCCACACCAACCTGCCTGTCAGGCTACTGTCTCCACACCAACCTGCCTGTCAGGCTACTGTCTCCATACCAACCTGCCTGTCAGGCTACTGTCTCCACTTCAAATTGCCAAACCCATAGTGTAGCACTGTACTGTCTCTGTACTGACACATACCAGGGTCTGCTCTCCGCTCTCCAAACAGACTCCACTTCAACCTGCCTGTCAAGCTACTGGCTCTACTTGAAACTGCCAGCTAGGCCACAGATCATCACTATTGTCTCTATGTCAATCTTGCTTCTTGATAGTTAGCGCTGAAGCCATAGACATGCAGCACAGCACAGCAGAGAGATAACACCAAGCACCAACCCATGCAGCATCATAAACCCCAACCAGCAGAGAGATAACACCAAGCACCAACCCATGCAGCATCATAACCCCCAACCAGCAGAGAGATAACACCAAGCACCAACCCATGCAGCATCATAACCCCCAACCAGCAGAGAGATAACACCAAGCACCAACCCATGCAGCATCATAACCCCCAACCAGCAGAGAGATAACACCAAGCACCAACCCATGCAGCATCATATCCCCCAACCAGCAGAGAGATAACACCAAGCACCAACGCATGCAGCATCATATCCCCCAACCAGCAGAGAGATAACACCAAGCACCAACGCATGCAGCATCATATCCCCCAACCAGCAGAGAGATAACACCAAGCACCAACCCATGCAGCATCATAACCCCCAACCAGCAGAGAGATAACACCAAGCACCAACCCATGCAGCATCATATCCCCCAACCAGCAGAGAGATAACACCAAGCACCAACCCATGCAGCATCATAACCCCCAACCAGCAGAGAGATAACGTGGTAACCAGCAGAGAGATAACGTGGTCCTCTGTAGCTCAGCTGGTAGAGCACGGCGCTTGTAACGCCAAGGTAGTGGGTTCGATCCCCGGGACCACCCATACACAAGAATGTATGCACGCACGACTGTAAGTCGCTTTGGATAAAAGCGTCTGCTAAATGGCATATTATTATTTATTATTATTATTATTATAACACCAAGCACCAACCCATGCAGCATCATAACCCCCAACCAGCAGAGAGATAACACCAAGCACCAACCCATGCAGCATCATAACCCCCAACCAGCAGAGAGATAACACCAAGCACCAACCCATGCAGCATCATAACCCCCAACCGGCAGAGAGATAACACCAAGCACCAACCCATGCAGAATCATAACCCCCAACCAGCAGAGAGATAACACCCTGGGAGGAATGAGGAACGCATTCGAGCCATAACCCCCCCAACAAGCTGCTCATCCAATCCCACCTGCACGCATGGCTGATGGGGGCAGCCTCTCAGCCCCAACCCCCAGGCCCCGGGCCAAGCTAAGCTTCTCTCTACTCATTAGAACTGTCCAAGTAATCCTGTCAACTGACTTTAGACAGATTCAACTGGCTTTGTATCATGGCCAAAATATGACTCAACTTGTGTTGTTATGGTGATTTATTTTGATGAGAGATCTGAGATGATAATTTAGAGGAAGACGGGTCCTCTGCTGATTCTTAATAAGACAAGTGCTTATTAGTTCACTGGTATGTGGACTTGGTCATGGCGTGGTTGATATGTGGGTTGTTTACAAAAAGGATGGCTGTGCAAAGACTAGTGGTTGTGGGGGAAGGTTTTCAGAACGACATCTTCAAAGTCTTAAGAGGCAAACCTGTAACCCCTGTCTCTCTAAGGGCAGCTATTCCCCTTAGTTACTGTAACCCCTGTCTCTCAAAGGGCAGCTATTCCCCTTAGTT
>NW_025534123.1:110000-270422 GCF_020615455.1 Coregonus clupeaformis
AGCAGTAATGGTTGGTCCCTGACCACTAACCTCCAGCAGTAATGGTTGGTCCCTGGCCACTATCCTCCAGCAGAAGGGTTTCCTTTCCTCCCTGACTGAAAGAAGCAGAAGGGTTCTAACCATAGAAATATACTCTATAGAACTGGCTTGGAAGCCACTAACCCTGCAATTTGATTGGTAAACTCATGGGTACACTTTCAATGGCTGCTAGCCAGTCCACCCATTATGCCACCAGAGACTTGAATGGGGAGGCGCCGTTCTATAGATTCTATTGCTATGGTTCTAACCAGTGATAGATGATGTCTCTATTCCCCAACGCTCTCAAAGCCCTGCTGAGGCCTGTCTGTTGGACAGGATCCCAGCCAGTGGATATCCCTTCTCTAACTGGCTAATAGATGATGTTGTCTGTTGACAGGATCCCAGCCAGTGGATATCCCTTCTCTAACTGGCTAATAGATGATGTTGTCTGTTGGACAGGACAATCTCTTTCTCTGAGCAATTGTATTAGTATAAAATAATATAATTTCCCCAAAAAATGTGAGCGGACAATATTTACATTTTAGTCATTTAGCAGACGCTCTTATCCAGAGCGACTTACAGTTAGTGAGTGCATACATTATTTTTATATACTGGCCCCCTGTGGGAATCAAACCCACAACCCTGGCGTTGCAAACGCCATGCTCTACCAACTGAGCTACATCCCTGCCGGCCATTTCCTCCCCTACCCTGGGCCAATTGTGCGCCGCCCCATGGGTCTCCCGGTCGCGGCCGGCTATGACAGAGCCTGGTTTTGAACCAGGATCTCTAGTGGCACAGCTAGCACTGCGTTGCAGTGCCTTAGACCACTGCGCCACTCGGGAGATCAGTTTTGTATTATTTATTTCATAAAGTCCATTTTTACTCGTCTTTATCAAGGGTGTCAATAAAGTTTGGACCTGACTGAAGCTAGCCTATACCTATCCGTCGCCTCCGTTACCGAAGTCATCCATGCACGGAGGTCACGCGCTTCATTAGACACAGCAATATTATCACCACCACCACCACCACCATGCCGAGTCCTCTGTAGCTCAGCTGGTAGAGCACGGCGCTTGTAACGCCAAGGTAGTGGGTTCGATCCCCGGGACCACCAATACACAAAAATGTATGCACGCATGACTGTAAGTCGCTTTGGATAAAAGCGTCTGCTAAATGGCATATTATTATTATTATTATAAGTCAGAGAACACTGAGGTCTACGCCAACCGTCCCTCACTGCTATTGGCCAAACAGTTAAATACAATATATATTTATTGATCTATACAGAGAGACAACAACAGTGGTCCGCTCACGAGAACACTGTGTTACCCGGATCACTGTACAGTAAACGACTTAGTCTAATAACTACAGAGTCCTGTACACTGTTAAACACTGGGTTACCTGGATCACTGTCCAGTCAACGACTCAGTCTAATAACTACATAGTCCTGTACACTGTTAAACACTGGGTTACCTGGATCACTGTCCAGTCAACGACTCAGTCTAATAACTACAGAGTCCTGTACACTGTTAAACACTGGGTTACCTGGATCACTGTCCAGTAAACGACTCAGTCTAATAACTACAGAGTCCTGTACACTGTTAAACACTGGGTTACCTGGATCACTGTACAGTCAACGACTCAGTCTAATAACTACAGAGTCCTGTACACTGTTAAACACTGTGTTACCTGGATCACTGTACAGTCAACGACTCAGTCTAATAACTACAGAGTCCTGTACACTGTTAAACACTGGGTTACCCGGATCACTGTACAGTCAACGACTCAGTCTAATAACTACAGAGTCCTGTACACTGTTAAACACTGGGTTACCTGGATCACCGTACAGTCAACGACACAGTCTAATAACTACAGAGTCCTGTACACTGTTAAACACTGGGTTACCTGGATCATTGTACAGTAAACGACTCAGTCTAATAACTACAGAGTCCTGGACACTGTTAAACACTGTGTTACCTGGATCACTGTACAGTAAACGACTCAGTCTAATAACTACAGAGTCCTGGACACTGTTAAACACTGTGTTACCTGGATCACTGTACAGTCAACGACTCAGTCTAATAACTACAGAGTCCTGTACACTGTTAAACACTGGGTTACCTGGATCACTGTACAGTAAACGACTCAGTCTAATAACTACAGAGTCCTGGACACTGTTAAACACTGTGTTACCTGGATCACTGTACAGTCAACGACTCAGTCTAATAACTACAGAGTCCTGTACACTGTTAAACACTGGGTTACCTGGATCACTGTACAGTCAACGACTCAGTCTAATAACTACAGAGTCCTGGACACTGTTAAACACTGTGTTACCTGGATCACTGTACAGTAAACGACTCCAGTCTAATAACTACAGAGTCCTGTACACTGTTAAACACTGTGTTACCTGGATCACTGTACAGTCAACGACTCAGTCTAATAACTACAGAGTCCTGTACACTGTTAAACACTGGGTTACCTGGATCACTGTACAGTCAACGACTCAGTCTAATAACTACAGAGTCCTGTACACTGTTAAACACTGGGTTACCTGGATCACTGTCCAGTCAACGACTCAGTCTAATAACTACAGAGTCCTGTACACTGTTAAACACTGTGTTACCTGGATCACTGTACAGTCAACGACTCAGTCTAATAACTACAGAGTCCTGTACACTGTTAAACACTGTGTTACCTGGATCACTGTACAGTCAACGACTCAGTCTAATAACTACAGAGTCCTGTACACTGTTAAACACTGGGTTACCTGGATCATTGTACAGTAAACGACTCAGTCTAATAACTACAGAGTCCTGTACACTGTTAAACACTGGGTTACCTGGATCACTGTACAGTCAACGACTCAGTCTAATAACTACAGAGTCCTGTACACTGTTAAACACTGGGTTACCTGGATCACTGTACAGTAAACGACTCAGTCTAATAACTACAGAGTCCTGTACACTGTTAAACACTGGGTTACCTGGATCACTGTACAGTAAACGACTCAGTCTAATAACTACAGAGTCCTGTACACTGTTAAACACTGGGTTACCTGGATCACTGTACAGTCAACGACTCCAGTCTAATAACTACAGAGTCCTGTACACTGTTAAACACTGGGTTACCTGGATCACTGTACAGTCAACGACTCAGTCTAATAACTACAGAGTCCTGTACACTGTTAAACACTGTGTTACCTGGATCACTGTCCAGTCAACGACTCAGTCTAATAACTACAGAGTCCTGTACACTGTTAAACACTGGGTTACCTGGATCACTGTACAGTAAACGACTCAGTCTAATAACTACAGAGTCCTGTACACTGTTAAACACTGTGTTACCTGGATCACTGTCCAGTAAACGACTCAGTCTAATAACTACAGAGTCCTGTACACTGTTAAACACTGGGTTACCCGGATCACTGTACAGTAAACGACTCAGTCTAATAACTACAGAGTCCTGTACTCTGCTAAACACTGGGTTACCTGGATCACTGTCCAGTCAACGACTCAGTCTAATAACTACAGAGTCCTGTACTCTGCTAAACACTGGGTTACCCGGATCACTGTACAGTCAACGACTCAGTCTAATAACTACATAGTCCTGTACACTGTTAAACACTGGGTTACCTGGATCACTGTACAGTAAACGACTCAGTCTAATAACTACAGAGTCCTGTACACTGTTAAACACTGGGTTACCTGGATCACTGTACAGTAAACGACTCAGTCTAATAACTACAGAGTCCTGTACACTGTTAAACACTGGGTTACCTGGATCACTGTACAGTCAACGACTCAGTCTAATAACTACAGAGTCCTGGACACTGTTAAACACTGGGTTACCTGGATCACTGTACAGTAAACGACTCAGTCTAATAACTACAGAGTCCTGTACACTGTTAAACACTGTGTTACCTGGATCACTGTACAGTCAACGACTCAGTCTAATAACTACAGAGTCCTGTACACTGTTAAACACTGGGTTACCTGGATCACTGTCCAGTCAACGACTCAGTCTAATAACTACAGAGTCCTGTACACTGTTAAACACTGTGTTACCTGGATCACTGTACAGTCAACGACTCAGTCTAATAACTACAGAGTCCTGTACACTGTTAAACACTGGGTTACCTGGATCACTGTACAGTAAACGACTCAGTCTAATAACTACAGAGTCCTGGACACTGTTAAACACTGTGTTACCTGGATCACTGTACAGTCAACGACTCAGTCTAATAACTACAGAGTCCTGTACACTGTTAAACACTGGGTTACCTGGATCACTGTACAGTCAACGACTCAGTCTAATAACTACAGAGTCCTGTACACTGTTAAACACTGGGTTACCTGGATCACTGTACAGTCAACGACTCAGTCTAATAACTACAGAGTCCTGGACACTGTTAAACACTGGGTTACCCGGATCACTGTACAGTCAACGACTCAGTCTAATAACTACAGAGTCCTGTACACTGTTAAACACTGGGTTACCTGGATCACTGTACAGTAAACGACTCAGTCTAATAACTACAGAGTCCTGTACACTGTTAAACACTGGGTTACCTGGATCACTGTACAGTCAATGACTCAGTCTAATAACTACAGAGTCCTGTACACTGTTAAACACTGTGTTACCTGGATCACTGTACAGTCAATGACTCAGTCTAATAACTACAGAGTCCTGTACACTGTTAAACACTGTGTTACCTGGATCACTGTACAGTCAACGACTCAGTCTAATAACTACATAGTCCTGTACACTGTTAAACACTGGGTTACCTGGATCACTGTACAGTCAACGACTCAGTCTAATAACTACAGAGTCCTGTACACTGTTAAACACTGGGTTACCTGGATCACTGTACAGTCAACGACTCAGTCTAATAAATACAGAGTCCAGTACTCTGTTAAACCACTATAGGGCCGGAAAACGAAACTTTAAATTAGTAGCTAAAACCCAAGCTCTTCAGAACGCCAGGTGTATCTCACACAACCAGGACATAGTCATTAGACAGAGGGGAAGTAAAGGGAGACATATAAAGAGTGATGTAAAAATAGATGTGAAAAGGTGCAGGAATGGAGCCGTGGGACCGTGCAACCAGATGTTAGCTCCTGTTAGCCTCCGGCAATATGTCAGGCTAACGCTAGGCTAGCTAATCAGGAGACTCCACCGATTGGCTAGCTAAGGTATAGAGAGGAGAGGGGGGGGAGGGGGAGGGAGAGGAGTGGGGGGGGAGTCACGTGGAAGAGGTGAAGTACAAACATTTCCTCAAGCACCTCCGGTTTTCTGGTTAATGATCCAATCTGAATACTGTTTAATTAGCCTCTGTCTCCTAGCAACACAGGGAGAAGAATATTACTGTTCACTTGGTTAAATAAAACACAGAGAGAGAGGAGAGAATATTACTGTTCACTTGGTTAAAGACATGAGAGAGAGAGGAGAGAAATTACTGTTCATTTGGTTAAAGACATCCCAGAGAGAGAGAAGAGAATATTACTGTTCACTTGGTTAAAGAAAACACAGAGAGAGAGAGAGAGAGAGGAGAGAATATTACTGTTCAGTTGGTTAAAGACATCCCAGAGAGAGAGGAGAGAAATTACTGTTCACTTAATTAAAGACATCCCAGAGAGAGAGAGAGAGAGAGAGAGAGAGAGGAGAGAATATTACTGTTCAGTTGGTTAAAGAGAAGAGCTGGTCTGGGTCTAGTCTAACTGGGGTTGAGATCAGCTGGTCTGGGTCTAGTCTAACTGGGGTTGAGATCAGCTGGTCTGGGTCTAGTCTAACTGGGGTTGAGATCAGCTGGTCTGGGTGTAGTCTAACTGGGGTTGAGATCAGCTGGTCTGGGTCTAGTCTAGCTGGGGTGAGATAGCTGGTCTGGGTCTAACTGGGGTTGAGATCAGCTGGTCTGGGTCTAGTCTAGCTGGGGTTGAGATCAGCTGGTCTGGGTCTAGTCTAACTGGGGTTGAGATCAGCTGGTCTGGGTCTAGTCTAACTGGGGTTGAGATCAGCTGGTCTGGGTCTAGTCTAACTGGGGTTGAGATCAGCTGGTCTGGGTCTAGTCTAACTGGGGTTGAGATCAGCTGGTCTGGGTCTTGTCTAACTGGGGTTGAGATCAGCTGGTCTGAGTCTAGTCTACCTGGGGTTGAGATCAGCTGGTCTGGGTCTAGTCTAACTGGGGTTGAGATGTATAGTATTGGGGATTTAGTGCTGAAGACATTTGATGCAAGAGCAGGATCACTGTTTGTGGAGATTATGGATAGGATGAATCAATTAGCCTATACAGTGTTGGAGAGTGGATGAATCAATTAGCCTATACAGTGTTGGAGAGTGGATGAATCAATTAGCCTATTCTGTGTTCATGAGTGGATGAATCAATTAGCCTATTCAGTGTTGGAGAGTGGATGAATCAATTAGCCTATTCAGTGTTGGAGAGTGGATGAATCAATTAGCTTATACAGTGTTCATGAGTGGATGAATCAATTATCCTATACAGTGTTTATTAATTGCAGAATATTGCTTGGCCACTAGAATATATCTACATGATTTATCTTACCCAGGTGTGACCTGGGCTGGGACCCAAATGGCACCCTATTCCCTATATAGTGCAATACTGGCTCTGGTCTAAAGTAGTGCACTATATAGGGAATAGGGTGCCATTCTCTGGTCTAAAGTAGTGCACTATATAGGGAATAGGGTGCCATTCTCTGGTCTAAAGTAGTGCACTATATAGGGAATAGGGTGCCATTCTCTGGTCTAAAGTAGTGCACTATATAGGGAATAGGGTGCCATTCTCTGGTCTAAAGTAGTGCACTATATAGGGAATAGGGTGCCATTCTCTGGTCTAAAGTAGTGCACTATACAGGGAATAGGGTGCTATTTGGGACGCAGTGACCTCCCTTGTTCTGGAGGGAATTACAGACAGGCTAGCTCTCCTATGTTGGGGAAATGAAGACTTAGACGTGACTAGATATGGATGTCTCCTGCGGTGGAAAGGTTTCCTTGTAGATTAGTGTATTAACTCACTGGTCCTTTCTGCTGCCTGGCTCTCTGACAGAGAAGGATTCATGTGTGGAGAAAGGGACTCTCCTTTCTCTATCTAGCTTTCTCATCGATCTGTGTCTCTCTCTTTCTTTCTCTCTATCCATATCGCCTGTCTCTCTGGATCCCATCTTTCTCTCCCTCTCTCTCTCTCTCTCTCTCTCTCTCTCTCTCTCTCTCTCTCTCTCTCTCTCTCTCTGCTCTCTCTCTCTCTCCTCTCATCTCTCTCTCTCTCTCTCTCTCTCCCTCTCTCTCTCCCTCTCTCTCTCTCTCTCTCTCTCTCTCTCTCTCCTCTCTCTCTCTCTCTCTCTCTCTCTCTCTCTCTCTCTCTCCCTCTCTCCCTCTCTCCCTCTCTCTCTCTCTCTCTCTCTCTCTCTCTCTCTCTCTCTCTCTCTCTCTCTCTCTCTCTCTCTCTCTCTCTCTCTCTCTCTCTCTCTCTCTCTCTCTCTCTCTCTCTCTCTCTCTCTCTCTCTCTCTCTCTCTCTCTCTCTCAGTGACAGTGATCTTTTCACTCAGTGGATGTTCCCCAGAGTCTGTATGTAACGTTACCCGGCCCCAGTCGCTGCCCCACTGGCAGACATCCAGCCACCTCCCAGCAGAACACTATCTACAGCCACTTAGCCAGATGTCAACGGTTGGTTCAACCGAGGAGCGTGCAGGGTGTGTGTATAGTATTGAACAACAGAACGGTTGGTTCAACCGGGGAGGGTGCAGGGTGTGTGTATAGTATTGAACAACAGAACGGTTGGTTCAACCGGGGAGGGTGCAGGGTGTGTGTATAGTATTGAACAACAGAACAGTTGGTTGAACCGGGGAGGGTGCAGGGTGTGTGTATAGTATTGAACAACAGAACGGTTGGTTCAACCGAGGAGGGTGCAGGGTGTGTGTATAGTATTGAACAACAGAACGGTTGGTTCAACCGAGGAGGGTGCAGGGTGTGTGTATAGTATTGAACAACAGAACGGTTGGTTCAACCGGGAGGGTGCAGGGTGTGTGTATAGTATTGAACAACAGAACGGTTGGTTGAACCGGGGAGGGTGCAGGGTGTGTGTATAGTATTGAACAACAGAACGGTTGGTTCAACCGAGGAGGGTGCAGGGTGTGTGTATAGTATTGAACAACAGAACAGTTGGTTGAACCGGGGAGGGTGCAGGGTGTGTGTATAGTATTGAAGCAGCAACATCGACGTCATAGCTCTTTCTTTACAAAGGATTTGTGTTTTTAAGCCACAATAAAAACACTTGTCATCTCTCACCTATAACCAGCCTTGGCCTCCTGGTAACAGCTAACAATAGTTATTCAGTGTTTATGAGTGGATGAATCAATTAGCCTATACAGTGTTTATGAGTGGATGAATCAATTAGCCTATACAGTGTTTATGAGTGGATGAATCAATTAGCTTATTCAGTGTTTATGAGTGGATGAATCAATTAGCCTATACATTGTTTATGAGTGGATGAATCAATTAGCTTATTCAGTGTTTATGAGTGGATGAATCAATTAGCCTATACAGTGTTTTGAGTGGATGAATCAATTAGCTTATTCAGTGTTTATGAGTGGATGAATCAATTAGCCTATACAGTGTTTATGAGTGGATGAATCAATTAGCTTATTCAGTGTTTATTAGTGGATGAATCAATTAGCCTATACAGTGTTTATAAGTGGATGAATCTATTAGCTTATTCAGTGTTTATGAGTGGATGAATCAATTAGCCTATACAGTGTTTATGAGTGGATGAATCAATTAGCCTATACATTGTTTATGAGTGGATGAATCAATTAGCCTATACAGTGTTTATGAGTGGATGAATCAATTAGCTTATTCAGTGTTTATGAGTGGATGAATCAATTAGCCTATACAGTGTTTATGAGTGGATGAATCAATTAGCCTATACAGTGTTTATGAGTGGATGAATCAATTAGCCTATACAGTGTTTATGAGTGGATGAATCAATTAGCTTATTCAGTGTTTATGAGTGGATGAATCAATTAGCCTATACAGTGTTTATGAGTGGATGAATCAATTAGCCTATACAGTGTTTATTAATTGCAGAAATTGCTTGGCCACTAGAATATATCTACATGATTTTTGTTCGTTTGTTTACCTTCATCTCACATCAATATATTTCTACATCAGTCCTACCCTGCTGTATGTCTCCGAACCCAGCAACTGTGTAGATGTCTCTTGACGTGGTGAGCCAATACCCTATATGATTCTGTCTGGTGTGGTGAGCCAATACCCTATATGATTCTGTCTGGTATGGTGAGCCCAATACTCCATATCCTTCTGTCTAGTGTGGTGAGACAATGCCCTATATTACTCTGTCTAGTGTGGTGAGCCAATACCCTATATTACTCTGTGTGGTGAGCCAATACCCTATATTACTCTGTGTGGTGAGCCAATACCCTATATTACTCTGTGTGGTGAGCCAATACCCTATATGATTCTGTCTGGTGTGGTGAGCCAAAAACATCATACCTCCCAAAAAATGCTAAACTCCCCTGTTATTGTAATGGTGAGAGGTTAGCATGTCTTGGGGGTATGATATAAAATGCTTACCTCCCCTGTTATTGTAATGGTGAGAGGTTAGCATGTCTTGGGGGTATGATATAAAATGCTAACCTCCCCTGTTATTGTAATGGTGAGAGGTTAGCATGTCTTGGGGGTATGATATAAAATGCTAACCTCCCTGTTATTGTAATGGTGAGAGGTTAGCATGTCTTGGGGGTATGATATAAAATGCTAACCTCCCCTGTTATTGTAATGGTGAGAGGTTAGCATGTCTTGGGGTATGATATAAAATGCTAACCTCCCCTGTTATTGTAATGGTGAGAGGTTAGCATGTCTTAGGGGTATGATATAAAATGCTAACCTCCCCTGTTATTGTAATGGTGAGAGGTTAGCATGTCTTGGGGGTATGATATAAAATGCTAACCTCCCCTGTTATTGTAATGGTGAGAGGTTAGCATGTCTTGGGGGTATGATATTTGTGCGTCTGTAACTTTGTCACTCATCATTATTCACGATTAATTCAGGACTATCCGTAATCATGGTAGCATCCACATTAATGTAGAAGTTTAGAAACATATTGTATTCTTATTTACAATAATTATTCACCGTTCATTTCTATTGGGCACAAAATAATCTGAAACACAACCAAAGCGAACTGCAAATGCATCCAACAACTTTGTTGAGTCACAAGCTTGATGTAATCATTGCATGCTAGAATAAACTTTTTGAGTACTTGAATACACATATAAGTGAATTTGTCCCAATACTTTTGGTCCCCTAAGATGGGGAGGACTATGTACAAAAAGTGCTGTAATTTCTAAACTGTTCACTCGATATGGATGGAGATACCCTCAAATTAAAGCTGACAGTCTGCACTTTAACCTCATAGTTATTGTATCATTTCAAATCCAAAGTGCTGGAGTACAGAGCCAAAACAACAACACATGTGTCCCTGTCCCAATCGTTTTGGAGCTCCCTGTATATGTTTCAACATCCAGGGGAGCTGAAATACCACTTAGTCCACACTTGTGATTCATACGATACTTCAATCAGCATGTCTGAATGTCTGTCATACCTTCTCTGTGCTCTGTGTGTGTATCTGGGGTGATGACATCACACCTCTCTGACCTTTAACCCCAACCCCATGTGTCTTCTGTTAGCACCTGGGCTGTGTCTGACGTTCTCTCTATATATACACTATATAGGCACCCTCCCTACTGCCTACATCACAACCTAATTCTGGACATGGAGCGCCCTCTCTCTGTCTCTCTGTCTCTCTGTCTCTCTGTCTCTCTGTCTCTCTCTGTCTCTCTCTCTCTCTCTCTCTCTCTCTCTCTCTCTCTCTCTCTCTCTCTCTCTCTCTCTCTCTCTCTCTCTCTCTCTCTCTCTCTCTCTCTCTGTCTCTCTCTCTCTCTCTGCTCTCTGTCTCTCTGTCTCTCTGTCTCTGTCTCTCTCTGTCTCTCTGTCTCTCTGTCTCTCTGTCTCTCTGTCTCTCTGTCTCTCTGTCCTCTCTCTCTCTCTCTCTCTCTCTCTCTCTCTCTCTCTCTCTCTCTCTCTCTGTCTCTCTGTCTCTCTGTCTCTCTGTCTCTCTCTCTCTCTCTCTCTCTCTCTCTCTCTCTCTCTCTCTCTCTCTCTCTCTCTCTCTCTCTCTCTCTCTCTCTCTCTCTCTCTCTGTCTCTCTCTCTCTCATATCAGAGGGGGGATGGCTTGGTCCATTGTGTCATATTGAAAGGATGAGGTATTGCGTAACGTTTCAATATGTCCACCAGAGCATGAACATACATGTCCAGGGGCTCAAGTCTTAATCAACCACATCACAGCCTGGTCCCAGATCTGTTGTTCCTAGAGCCAACTAGCCTGGTCCCAGATCTGTTGTTCCTAGAGCCAACTAGCCTGGTCCCAGATCTGTTGTTCCTAGAGCCAACTAGCCTGGTCCCAGATCTGTTGTTCCTATAGCCAACTAGCCTGGTCCCAGATCTGTTGTTCCTAGAGCCAACTAGCCTGGTCCCAGATCTGTTGTTCCTAGAGCCAACTAGCCTGGTCCCAGATCTGTTGTTCCTAGAGCCAACTAGCCTGGTCCCAGATCTGTTGTTCCTAGAGCCAACTAGCCTGGTCCCAGATCTGTTGTTCCTATAGCCAACTAGCCTGGTCCCAGATCTGTTGTTCCTATAGCCAACTAGCCTGGTCCCAGATCTGTTGTTCCTATAGCCAACTAGCCTGGTCCCAGATCTGTTGTTCCTATAGCCAACTAGCCTGGTCCCAGATCTGTTGTTCCTATAGCCAACTAGCCTGGTCCCAGATCTGTTGTTCCTATAGCCAACTAGCCTGGTCCCAGATCTGTTGTTCCTATAGCCAACTAGCCTGGTCCCAGATCTGTTGTTCCTATAGCCAACTAGCCTGGTCCCAGATCTGTTGTTCCTATAGCCAACTAGCCTGGTCCCAGATCTGTTGTTCCTAGAGCCAACTAGCCTGGTCCCAGATCTGTTGTTCCTAGAGCCAACTAGCCTGGTCCCAGATCTGTTGTTCCCTACATACAACAACCCCTCTCACTATAGAGACACAACAAACTACTAAGTCTGTTTCAGATTTCACTTTCAAAGGTAGTTGCCTCGGTCCAGGCAGCCAGTAGGAAAATACAAGTCAATTAGACATTAAGATAGAGCCAATAGAGTACATGGTGACATTATGACCCGGTAGCAGATTGGCCCTTTAGGAATGAGAGGAACCATTTCCAACACATAGAGGTAACCCAACAGAGTTTGTTTTAGTCATTTAACTTCAGAGTTAGCCTTGTTGTCTTGGTTTCCAACAAGCCTGCTGGAGAATAAAATGAAAACAGAAGTAGATAGATGGAGAGAAACATTGTGACCTAGTAAGGATGAGATGACAGCATGAACATCGGGGAACGGAAGGGATCCCAAGTGGTTAAAGACTCCCCAGAGAGACCCAGCTGAGAGGAGCAGCCCTACTAACAGAGAGCTGCTGAGAACAGCCTGAATTCTGCCTGAACGCTTCTGTTTAGAGAGAGAGAGAGAGAGAGAGAGAGAGAGAGAGAGAGAGAGAGAGAGAGA
Organism: Coregonus clupeaformis; assembly: GCF_020615455.1. Classification (NCBI taxonomy): domain Eukaryota; kingdom Metazoa; phylum Chordata; class Actinopteri; order Salmoniformes; family Salmonidae; genus Coregonus; species Coregonus clupeaformis. The sequence goes on from NW_025534123.1 coordinate 122,646, forward strand.
GAGAGAGAGAGAGAGAGAGAGAGAGAGAGACAGAGACAGAGAGAGAGACAGAGACAGAGACAGAGACAGAGAGACAGAGACAGAGAGAGAGAGAGAAAGAGAGGAGAGAGAGAGAGAGAGAGAGAGACTCAACCCCTCAGTCCTGCTGCCTCCCGATACGACCTGACAGTTCTATCGTCTCCTAACGTCTAACGGCCCTGAGATACAGAAACTCAATCAGACACCAACGGGAAGGAGAATGTCGCGCAGGAGACGAGAACGTACCCGCAGAGCTACTAACGCTGGACTGTGAAGACAGAATAACACAGACTTTTACAGTAACACAGGCTGTTTAGGGGCTGTGACCCTGTTCTGGCCCTGTGTCCCAAATGGTATCCTATTCCCTGTAGTGTGCTACCTTTGACCAGAGCGAGTAGGGTTTCGGTCAAAAGTGGGTTCACAAGGGGCTTTCCGGAGTAGGCTGAGAATGTGCCCTGATCTCTAGTGTGCCTCCCAAATGGCACCCTATTCATTAGTGTGTTTAGGGCCCTATGGGCCCTGGTCAAAAGTAGTGCACTATATAGGGAATAGGGTGCCATTCTCTGGTCTAAAGTAGTGCACTATATAGGGAATAGGGTGCCATTCTCTGGTCTAAAGTAGTGCACTATATAGGGAATAGAGTGCCATTCTCTGGTCTAAAGTAGTGCACTATATAGGGAATAGGCTGCCATTTGGGATGCAATGAGAACGGATATCCAAAGGTAAACTTTTCAGTTTTTATTTTCAGTTAGCTCAAACTGTAGCCAAATGCAACACAACTAACATGTGGTAAAGTAAACCACATGCGCATTAAGTCAATGATTTGGATAGAGTGTCAAATAGGATGTCAAATAGGATGTCAAATAAGATGTCAAATAGGATGTCAAATAAGATGTCAAATAGGATGTCAAATAGGATGTCAAATAGGATGTCAAATAGGATGTCAAATAGGATGTCAAATAAGATGTCAAATAGGATGTCAAATAGGATGTCAAATAGGATGTCAAATAGGATATGAAATAGGATGTCAAATAGGATTTGTTCTCTTGTTGCTATGCAACTGAACTTCATACTGTTGTCCTTGGATGGTTAGACGCTGGGTAACGGGCGTGACGATAGCCTCATCTTTATTAAACTTTATACTGTTGTCCTTGGATGGTTAGACGCTGGGTAACGGGCGTGATGATAGCCTCATCTTTATTAAACTTTATACTGTTGTCCTTGGATGGTTAGACGCTGGGTAACAGGCGTGACGATAGCCTCATCTTTATTAAACTTTATACTGTTGTCCTTGGATGGTTGAGACGCTGGGTAACGGCGTGACGATAGCCTCATCTTTATTAAACTTTATACTGTTGTCCTTGGATGGTTAGACGCTGGGTAACGGCGTGACGATAGCCTCATCTTTATTAAACTTTATACTGTTGTCCTTGGATGGTTAGACGCTGGGTAACGGGCGTGACGATAGCCTCATCTTTATTCAACTTTATACTGTTGTCCTTGGATGGTTAGACGCTGGGTAACGGGCGTGACGATAGCCTCATCTTTATTAAACTTTATACTGTTGTCCTTGGATGGTTAGGACGCTGGGTAACGGGCGTGACGATAGCCTCATCTTTATTCAACTTTATACTGTTGTCCTTGGATGGTTAGACGCTGGGTAACGGGCGTGATGATTGCCTCATCTTTTTTTCAACACCACTGTAGCTTTAGATTCACACACACACACACACACACACACACACACACACACACACACACACACACACACACACACACACGACACACACACACACACACACTCATGTACCACTCAAGTAATCTGCTATGAAAGATGACACCTGACTTTCCACTGTTCAACCTTGTCGAACACAACGACCCTCCTATTCAACACCTCCTGCTCTGGCTGCGTCTCAAATGGCACCCAATTCCCTATATATATATATAGCGCACTATTCTGGTCAAAAGTAGTGCACTATATAGGGGAATAGGGTGCCATTTGCCCCCTCCTCTGCTAGCTGGAGCCCTTACTGAGCACACCTGTCTAGATACTCTCCACTGCTGTGTCCCAAAACGTCACCCCCCCCCCCCTATTCCATACATAGTGCGTTGCTTTTGACCAGAGATAGAGTGGCCATAGGGGACACACTTCTCAACCACTCTACTTCAGGGAAGTTCCTTTTTCCCTGTTTGTCACCTAGTGTGAAATAGAAACTAGATTCACATCAACCTTCTAGACGCCATGCCCTTGACCACAGGTGGTATTTTCATGTAGTAACCTGCAATGCCCTACAATCAACTGTGACTAGGGTGGCAAAGGGAGGGTATGTTACTGGAAACGTTCAAAGTTTACCAGTAAAACAAGCAGAATTTTGAGGATCGTTCAAGTCATCTAGTGGCCCCTTTTTGGGTACTTCAGATTATCACAGATGTCTGCTATTATCTCAGGCCCCCTCTGTGTGGCCTTATCACATAGACGATATAGGAAATAATTAAATAAGATGATTTTAAAATAAATAAATAAATAAAATAGAATGACAAAGCTGTCGAAACATTCTAAATACGAACCATTAATTTATTGAATACCATTAGTGTTTAATATCTGTTTTTTAGCATGAAATGTCCTTTATAGATTTTTTCTTACACACTTATATTATTTTTACTAGGTCAATGTGTATTTGTTGTCAATGTTTTGGCGTCAAACTGGCGGCAGTTGTGAAGAAAACTCCATAGTTGGAAGAGTTACAGAGTCAAGTGAAGATAATGCCACTGTTGAATAGATGTTCTTGTCTTTAATTAGCCTCTTTTATCTACTACAGACTCATGGACAATATGGACACAGATATAAGACATTAATACTATACAGTGCATTCGGAAAGTATTCAGACCCCTTCACTTTTTCCACATTTTGTTACGTTACAGCCTTATTCAAAAATTGATTCAATAAAAAGTTGTCCTCATCAATCTACATACAATACCCCATAATGACGAAGCGAAAACAGGTTTTTTTGAAATTTTAGCAAATGTATTAAAAATAAAAAACAGAAATACCTTATTAATAAGATAGATTGTATGAGATTAAGGGCAGTGATGCCAACATAGCAATAGAATCAGACTACCCTGGCAACTTTTTTAAAAATAGCAAAAATTTAGCTACTTTTAAAAATGTATTTGGAACTTTTTTGCAACTTTTGAAAAGTGACTCAAACGCTAAAATGCACACATTTTCCTTCTAAATGGCACAAAAACGATTTTCTCTGTTACACACTCAGTCACAACACACGTGCGTGGCTGGCTGCAAAAGTGCATTATGAGTGACGTCAGCAGCAGGTGCTCAGCTCGTGCACAGGCAGCAGCAGGCCAGCCAATCAGCAGGCCAGCCAATCAGCAGGCCAGCCAATCAGCAGGCCAGCCAAGCAGCAGGCCAGCCAAGCAGCCGGCCAGCCAATCAGCAGGCCAGCCAATCAGCAGGCCAGCCAAGCAGCAAAACAACCTGGAGAGAGATGCCTAGCGCACACATCATTATTTGAGTTAAGTTGCTTGTTCAATAAGATAGCATATATACCTTGTTATTAGCTTGTACCTATAATTGTTGATCAGTTAGGTAGCATGTTAACTAACTACCAATACACTGCTTATAACTATACTTGTTCAGAATGTGTAGGTTTACTAGTTAATAAGAAAATAAATTAAATGTAATTGTTCAATAATTCAATGTGTTGTGTTTAAAAAATTAAAAATATCTGATCATATAAAATGTTTTTGTGTTTATACAAATAAAAATATGTGATAATAAACAAACAAAATCTAAACTAACAAATGTCAAATCATATTTGTCGTCAAGATGGCCAGTCAATTTGAGGAATGTTATTGTGTATTCTACGTAATGACGCAGTTTTACGTTATTACATAATGACGTCATCGCGCAATGACATCACAACTTCATTTAGCAACTTTTAGCAACAAACCGACCTGCCTCTAACAACTTCCCCTGAAAATCAGTTGGCAACACTGAGCTCAGGTGCATCCTGTTTCCATTGATCGTCCTTGAGATGTTTCTACAACTTGATTGGAGTCCACCTGTGATAAATTCAATTGATTGGACATGATTTGGAAAGGTACACACCTGTCTATATAAGGTCACACAGTTGACAGTGCATGTCAGAGCAAAAAACAAGCCATGAGGTTGAAGGAATTGTCCGTAGAGCTCCGAAACAGGATTGTGTCGAGGCACAGATCTGGGGAAGGGTACCAAAACATGTCTGCAGCATTGAAGGTCCCCAAGAACACAGTGGCCTCCATCATTGGTAGAGTGGCCAGACAGAAGCCACTCCTCGGTAAAAGGCACATGACAGCCCGCTTGGAGTTTGCCAAAAAGTTTTAGTCATTTAGCAGACGCTCTTATCCAGAGCGACTTTCAGGAACAATTAGGGTTAAGTGCCTTGCTCAAGGGCACATCGACAGATTTTTCACCTAGTCGGCTCGGGGATTAGAACCAGCGACCTTTTGGTTACTGGCACTACGCTCTTAACCACTAAGCTACCTGCCGCCAAAAGGCACTTAAAGGACTCTCAGACCATGAGAAACAAGATTCTCTGGTCTGATGAAACCAAGATTGAACTCTTTGGCCTGAATGCCAAGCGTCACGCCTGGAGGAAACCAGGCAATGCTCATCACCTGGCAAATACCATCCCTACGGTGAAGCATGGTGGTGGCAGCATCATGCTGTGGGGATGTTTTTCAGCGGCAGGGACTGGGAGACTAGTCAGGATCGAGTGAAAGATGAACGGAGCAAAGTACAGAGAGATCCTTGATGAAAACCTGCTCCAGAGCGCTCAGGACCTCAGACTGGGACAAAGGTTCACCTTCCAACAGGACAACAACCCTAAGCACACAGCCAAGACAACACAGGAGTGGCTTCGGGACAAGTCTCAGAATGTCCTTGAGTGGCCCAGCCAGAGCCAGATCTAACATCTCTGGAGAGACCTGAAAATAGCTGTGCAGCGACACTCCCCATCCAACCTGACAGAGCTTGGGAGGATCTGCAGAGAAGAATGGGAGAAACTCCCCAAATACAGGTGTGCCAAGCTTGTAGCGTCATACCCAAGAAGACTCGAGGCTGTAATCACTGCCAAAGGTGCTTCAACAAAGTACTGAGTAAAGGGTCTGAATACTTATGTAAATGTGATATTTCCGTTTTATATTCAAAAAATCTGTTTTTGCTTTGTCATTATGGGGTATTGTGTGTAGATTGATGGGGATGGGGGGGGGGGCAATGTAATCAATTTTAGAATAAGGCTGTAACGTAACAAATTGTGGAAAAAGTACTTTCCGAATGCATTGTATTTGAATACATTTTTTAAAAAGTTATTCAACTAGAAATTACCAAAGTTACAATAGATTGCCATAGAGGTTCTCTTATTACCAAAATTACTGAAGATTCCGGTAACTTTGGTAAACTACTGGTAGCTTTGCAACCCCTAACTATGACACAGGACTGATATTTTTTTCATATGGATCCGTGCTAAACAGGCCTATGGGCTTTGTGAACAACGAAATAAATATTAATTTGTGTCTAAAAAAAGGAAAGTACTACTGCAGACAGTAGAAGGCATAAAATGCCATCAATATTGCACAAGTCCACGCATGGCTGATTCTTTAAACAGAAGGAAGCCGTTGTGAAGTGTGTTCTACTACTTTATTGTCCTTCGTTGACCTCGTCACTCAGCCTCTTCCTTTCAGAAGGCTCGTCTTTGAGCGCTTTTGGGCCAGGCGCGGGTCCCTGACCCTGTTCATTCCACTCCAGGTGGTTCTGAAAGGACAGCACCCCCCCCCCCCATTCTACCTGAATAGAGCACAGACAGACAGCCTCTCTCTCAAGGGACACGGCGCTCTCCCTTTTGGACAGTTTCATCCTACTCAGGAAGTAACTGTTGTTGCTATTTAAACTACCTCTCCCTTCTAAATGTAGTTGGAAGGAATGATTGTTTTCATGAATAATTACGACAGTTTAACAAATGGAACAAGATGCATTTGAAGTCAGTAAAACAGCGTATTGCGCTAACCTTTTTTTTCCAGTGTTGTCCATCTGTCTCCTGGCATCTGTTCTGTCATTCCCAGTTCCTCATCTGGTACTCCAATGGATGGGTCCTTATTTATATAGTTCATTATAAAATGAAAAGTATTGTTATATTTATTGGTGGCAGTCAAGGCTGTTGTCCTTCAATTGCAACGATACCGAGTTAGTCCCAACGCGTCTCCCCTTCCAGTCCTCTGTTAGTCAAATTTTGGACATGTAATGTTGCCAGTCTGTCTCCAGTCCTCTGTCGGTCAAAGCATGGACATGCAATGTTGCCAGTCTGTCTCTTTCTGTCTTCTGTTCTTCTCACGGACCTGAGAGGGGGGTCGTAACAGGTGTTTCTATATTTTTTTTTACAACTTCTAAATAATGTTTATTTTAGATCACCAATAAATATTATTAGGCCTATATTAGGAAAATATGTACATATTCTCAGAGGTGCATTTAATGCATCAATTATTTATTATTTTTTGTAGTAAACATACGACTAAACAGAGACGGTACAATTTACAAAAATAAAATACCCATTTGGCGTTTGTTTTCTCTGTATAAAGAGACGTTTTGTTTCCCTGATGACATACTGTGTCATGTACAGAGAGAGAGAGACGACCTTTTGGTTGGTCGTGGCGGCTCGGTGTTAAGGCCTAGCGACAGTAGTCTATTGTTGCGTCCCAAATTTCAGGTAGTGGACATACGCAAAATAGTCCAGAAGATTCTAAAAAAATAAATAACTGAAAAGTGGTGCGTGCATATGTATTCAACCCCCTTTGCTATGAAGCCCCCTAAATAAGACTTGGTGCAACCAATTACCTTCAGAAGTCACATCATTAGTTAAATAAAGTTCACATATGTGCACTCTAAGTGTCACATGATCTCAGTGTATATATACACCTGTTCTGAAAGGCCCCAGAGTCTGCAACACCACTAAGCAAGGGGCACCACCAATCAAGCGGCACCATGAAGACCAAGGAGCTTTCCAAACAGGTCAGGGACAAAGTTGTGGAGAAGTACAGATCAGGGTTGGGTTATAAAAAAAGATCTGAAACTTTGAACATCCCACGGAGCACCATTAAATCCATTATTAACAAATGGAAAGAATATGGCACCACAACAAACCTGCCAAGAGAGGGCCGCCCACCAAAACTCACAGACCAGGCAAGGAGGGCATTAATCAGAGAGGCAACAAAGAGACCAAAGATAACCCTGAAGGAGCTGCAGAGCTCCACAGCGGAGATTGGAGTATCTGTCCATAGGACCACTCTAAGCCGTACACTCCACAGAGCTGGGCTTTACAGAAGTAAAAATCCATTGCTTCAAGAAAAGAATAAGCAAACACGTTTGGTGTTCACCAAAAGGCATGTGGGAGACTCCCCAAACAGATGGAAGAAGGTACTCTGGTCAGATGAGACTAAAATTGAGCTTTTTGGCCATCAAGGAAAACGCTATGTCTGGCGCAAACCCAACACCTCTCATCACCCCGAGAACACCATGTTTTTCATCGGCAGGGACTGGGAAACTGGTCAGAATTGAAGGAATGATGGATGGCGCTAAATACAGGGAAATTCTTGAGGGAAACCTGTTTCAGTCTTCCAGAGATTTGAGACTGGGACAGAGGTTCACCTTCCAGCAGGACAATGACCCTAAGCACACTGCTAAAGCAACACTCGAGTGGTTTAACCCTCCCGTTGTCCTAGGGTCAAAATGACCCGCCACTGTGTTAAACCAACTTTATTTAATTTTTATATTTTTGGGATCATTTGTGAGAAGGAGGCAGTGAGACTTTAAAGAAAGTATCACTGCCTCCTCACAAATGATCCAGAAAATATAAAAATTAAATAAAGTTGGTTTAACACAGTGGCGGGTCATTTTGACCCTAGGACAACGGGAGGGTTAAGGGGAAACATTTAAATGTCTTGGAATGGCCTAGTCAAAGCCCAGACCTCAATCCAACTAAGAATCTGTGGTATGACTTAAAGATTGCTGTACACCAGCGGAACCCATCCAACTTGAAGGAGCTGGAGCAGTTTTGCCTTGAAGAATGGGCAAAAATCCCAGTGGCTAGATGTGCCAAGCTTATAGAGACATACCCCAAGAGACTTGCAGCTGTAATTGCTGCAAAAGGTGGCTCTACAAAGTATTGACTTTGGGGGGGTGAATAGTTATGCACGCTCAAGTTCTGTTTTTTTGTCTTATTTCTTGTGTGCTTCACAATAAAAAATATTTTGCATCTTCAAAGTGGTAGGCATGTTGTGTAAATCAAATGATACAACCCCCCCCCCCCCAAAAAAAAATAATATATATTTTAATTCCAGGTTGTACGGCAACAAAATAGGAAAAATGCCAAAGGGGGGTGAATACTTTCGCAAGCCACTGTATATATACAAAAGTATGTGGACACCCCTTCAAATTAGTGGATTGTGTCCCAAATGGCCCCTTATATCCCAATATAGTGCACTACTTTTGACCGGAGCCCTAATCCTCTATATAGGGAGCCATTTGGCTGGGCTGTTTGGGACCACCACAGCCTAATCCTCTCTCTCAGTGACGCTCAGCAACAGTAATTATCTCTAGTCCTGCTAGCAGTCTTGATTAGAGCACTCCCCCCCCCCCCCCTTCCCATGATGCCCTACTTTAGTTGTTAACTTAATGATGATTGTGTAAAACTGGATGTGAGGTGATGATGCGATCTATAGCGTTAGATATCCTAACACACAGGAGTATCTGGCCGTGTGGTGCCAGGACAACAACCTCTCCCTCAACGTGACCAAGACAAAGGAGATGATTGTGGACTACAGGAAAAAAAAGAGGACTGAGCACGCCCCCATTCTCATCGACGGGGCTGTAGTGGAACAGGTTGAGAGCTTCAAGTTCCTTGGTGTCCACATCACCAACGAACTATCATGGTCCAAACACACCAAGACAGTCGTGAAGAGGGCACGACAAAGCCTATTCCCCCTCAGGAGACTAAAAAGATTTGGCATGGGTCCTCAGATCCTCAAAAAAATTCTACAGCTGCACCATCGAGAGCATCCTGACTGGTTGCATCACCGCCTGGTATGGCAACTGCTTGGCCTCTGACCGCAAGGCACTACAGAGGGTAGTGCGTACGGCCCAGTACATCACTGGGGCAAAGCTCCCTGCCATCCAGGACCTCTATACCAGGCGGTGTCAGAGGAAGGCCCTCAAAATTGTCAAAGACTCCAGCCACCCTAGTCATAGACTGTTCTCTCTGCTACCGCACGGCAAGCGGTACCGGAGTGCCAAGTCTAGGTCCAAAAGACTTCTCAACAGCTTCTACCCCCAAGCCATAAGACTCCTGAACAGCTAATCATGGCTACCCGGACTATTTGCACTGCCCCCCACCCCATCCTTTTTACGCTGCTGCTACTCTGTTAAGTATTTATGCATAGTCACTTTAACTCTACCCACATGTACATATTACCTCAACTACCTCAACTAGCCGGTGCCCCCGCACATTGACTATGCAACGGTACCCCCCTGTATATATAGCCTCCCTACTGTCACTTTATTTTACTGTATATATAGCCTCCCTACTGTCACTTTATTTTACTGTATATATAGCCTCCCTACTGTCACTTTATTTTACTTCTGCTCTTTTTTTCTCAACACTTTTTTGTTGTTGTTTTATTCTTACTTTTTTGTTTAAAATAAATGCACTGTTGGTTAAGGGCTGTAAGTAAGCATTTCACTGTAATGTCTGCACCTGTTGTATTCGGCGCATGTGACCAATAAGATTTGATTTGATTTGATTTGATTTGATTTGATATTACGGACATCTAGACCCAGGCTATCTAGGGTTGTGTGTATTTTATGTTAATGTAGAGACCCAGGCTATCTAGGGTTGTGTGTATTTTATGTTAATGTAGAGACCCAGGCTATCTAGGGTTGGTGTATTTTATGTTAATGTAGAGACCCAGGCTATCTAGGGTTGATGTATTTTATGTTAATGTTGAGACCCAGGCTATCTAGGGTTGATGTATTTTATGTTAATGTAGAGACCCAGGCTATCTAGGGTTGATGTATTTTATGTTAATGTAGAGACCCAGGCTATCTAGGGTTGATGTATTTTATGTTAATGTAGAGACCCAGGCTATCTAGGGTTGTGTGTATTTTATGTTAATGTAGAGACCCAGGCTATCTAGGGTTGATGTATTTTATGTTAATGTTTAGACCCAGGCTATCTAGGGTTGATGTATTTTATGTTAATGTAGAGACCCAGGCTATCTAGGGTTGATGTATTTTATGTTAATGTAGAGACCCAGGCTATCCAGTATTTGATGTGTGTGTTTATGTATTTCTCAGTGGTTTCCATCTAGACGGGTGTGTGTGATGTGCTTACCAGATCAAGAGGATTATAATGAGCTTTTTATAAATCAACTCTCGTTTCTCTAAAACTTTTCAGGATTGTAACGTGTTGATCTTGGACTGCGACAGCAGAACCTTAGACCCTGTTCCCTTTATAGGGCCCTACTGTTGACCAGGGCACAGAGAGATGAAAAGTAGTGCACTATGCAGGGAATAGGGTGTCATTTGGGACCTACGTTTATGCTGTCGTTTAGGCTTAAAACCCATTAATGCCAGGGGGTATTTTATACGTCAACTCTGAAAATAAGCAATGCCATCATAGAAAAACACACTGGTCTCTATTCAATTAGTTACTATAAAAAAAATAGAATTCACCCTGTCTGTCTGTCTGTCTGTGGGGACTACTGTCTGTCTGTCTGTCTGTCTGTCTGTGGGGACTACTGTCTGTCTGTCTGTCTGTCTGTCTGTCTGTCTGTGGGGACTACTGTCTGTCTGTCTGTGTCGGTGGGACTACAGGTCCGTCTCTGTCTGTGTCGGTGGGACTACAGGTCCGTCTCTGTCTGTGTCGGTGGGACTACAGGTCCGTCTCTGTCTTGTTCAGACAGAACGCGTAAAGGGATCTTTTAATGTTCATGCTGCTATTAGCCTTGATATTGTGCTTCTCCACGCCTGTTCCGTCCTCCTCGTCTCCCGACTTGGCAGACCCCCTTACTGCCCTTTCTCTTTAGCTGAGGACTGTCCTGACTGCTGTTGGGCGGGTCGTCTTTCAGAGAAGACTGGTCCTGGTCCGTCTCTCTGTGATAGAAATAGTTAAAGTTGGACACGATGACAGGCACCGGCAGCGCGATGGTCAGCACTCCCGCTATGGCGCAGAGCGAGCCCACTATCTTTCCCCCCACTGTCACTGGCCTCATGTCCCCGTAGCCCACTGTTGTCATGGTGACCACGGCCCACCAGAAGGCGTCGGGGATGCTGGAGAAATGCGACTCGGGCTCGTCCGCCTCGGCGAAGAACACTGCGCTGGAGAAGAGGATGACTCCGATGAAGAGGAAGAAGATGAGGAGGCCCAGCTCTCTCATACTGGCTTTGAGGGTTTGTCCCAATATCTGGAGACCCTTGGAGTGTCTGGACAGCTTGAAGATCCTGAACACCCTGACCAGCCGGATGACCCTGAGGATGGCCAGAGACATGGTCTGTCCGTTGCCGTGCTCCTGCGGTTCCTCCACCTGCTGCTCCGCCAGCTCCGTGCCCACCGTGATGAAGTAAGGCAGGATGGACATGATATCTATGATGTTCATGACGGTCTTAGAGAACTCCGACTTACTGGGGCAGGCGAAGAAGCGCACTATGAACTCGAAAGTGAACCATATCACGCAGGTGGTTTCCACTATGAAGAAGGGGTCCGTGAACGTGAGAGATGGCCGGGGAACGGTGCTGTTGCCTGGCCGGCTGGTGACCGGGAGCTCCCTCTCGTCCCTGAACTCCGGCAGCGTCTCCATGCAGAATGTGATGATGGATATGGTGATGACCAGCACTGAGACTATAGCGATGCCTCGCGCCGGGCTGGAGCTCTCGGGGTATTCGAATATGAGCCAGACCTGTTTCTGGAACTCGTTCTGTGGTAACGGTTTCTCCTCCTCTTTTATGAAGCCCTCGTCTTCTCTAAACCTCTCCATGGCCTCCTCCCCGAGCTTGTAAAACCGAATCTCGTCGGCGAACACGTCGATAGACACGTTGACAGGTCGTCTGATCTTACCTCCCGACTGATAGAAATATAGGATCCCGTCGAAACTTGGCCGGTTGCGGTCGAAAAAGTACTCGTTGCGGAGTGGGTCAAAGTATTTGATCCTCTTGTCGGGGTCCCCCAGTAAAGTATCGGGGAATTGGTTGAGGGTCCCCAGCTGTGTCTCGTACTTTAACCCTGCGATGTTGATCAGCACCCTCTCGTTGCCGTCCATGTCTCTGTTCTCAATATCCAACATGTCATCATCGAACAGATGGGGGCTGTGGTCTGCGCGCAAGAGCGCATCCATCGAGTTCTCGCTGCTGCGACTGAAAGTGTTATTCATGTCGTTGATCTTCCACGACCTTGGTCTGGGACTCCCGAGTGTATTCAGCTGTTTGTGACCGCTGTAGCCCAGCTCGCTGAGTGCGCTCTGGACGAACGGCGGTTGAGGGTGATCCAGCGCGTTACGGCAGGCTTCATCTCCGCCAACGCTCCCCTTCGCTCCGCCGTTCTCAAAACTCACCAAGGCTATCTCCATACCGGATCCATTACATAAGCATACAGAAAAAGACTTGTAGAGTTGAACCAAACAAACAATATCCCCTCCTGGTCCTTACTCCAACGGTTTCCCCCGATAGCTGAATTGACAAGCAGCAGCTAAAGCTGGATCAAATCCAACGCGCCCCTCCGCCGCTAAAATAATACCGTATGTGTGTTTGGAACGCCGAGGCTAAACCATGAGCGCGCGAGCTCCCTGGTCTCTCTCTCTCTCGGTAAAGTAAGCAATACCATGAGAGAGCGAAAGAGAGAGAGAGAGAGAGAGAGAGAGAGAGAGAGAGAGAGAGAGAGAGAGAGAGAGAGAGAGAGAGAGAGAGAGAGAGAGAGAGAGAGAGGAGAGAGAGAGAGAGAGAGAGAGAGAGAGAGAGAGAGAGAGAGAGAGAGAGAGAGAGAGAGAGAGAGAGAGAGAGAGAGAGAGAGAGAGAGAGAGAGAGAGAGAGAGAGGAGAGAGAGAGAGAGGACCCCGGATGAGAAAGTAATGATTATTCCTGATGTCAAAAGAGCTGTTCAACCAACCGCGTTAGGGGAAGCCTTTGAAAATGTCTGTGGATGTTAGGCAATCTGTCATTCCTAACTCCGGGAGGGAGGGAGGGAGGAGGGAGGAGGGAGGAGGGAGGGAGGGAGGGAGGGGGGGGTGAAGTGGTGAGGGGGGAGGAGGGAGGAGGGAGGGGGTGGTGAAGTGGTGATGGGGGGAGAATTGTGCGTTTTTCCAGGTCTTGAATCTGAGAAGTGAGAACAACATATTGAGTTTGAATTTCCTTTTTAATTAAAATTAAAATATCACCCTTTTAATGTTTGCCTCATTTCTTCCAGTGTGGAAGCTTGGATGTATAACCAGATGTCCATTTAGCATGCTATCCATATAGGGTTCACCCAACGCCACTCCGTGTTCCGATCTCTAGAGATCAACGCTCCTTTGAGTATTGATTAAGGTCACATGCACCGCCTAGCTCTACTCCTATGCTCCTACGTTTTAGACCAGTCTGAAACACCCAAACTAGCTGTCAGATTACGACCAAGCAGAAGGGTGCTCCCAAATCAAAATAAATAGACCCCTAATCTGGCATGCCTTTTGACATGACCTCCCCCCCTACTAACTCAATCCAGTAGTCACCGTGCTAAGAAGATACCAGCCCCCCCCAGATGAGAGTCCAGCTCTGTCCCAGAACAGGATCCTTGAATACCCCCTGACACGTTGGGCAGTGATCTATCTGGGTGGCTTTGATCGTCTGACATGTAGAAGAGAAGGTGAGAGGCTGGAGGGGCTCAGCTTGGTGACAGACATACTGCCCGCCCTGCCGTGGCCGTGTGTCTATCCTGGCAGACACACAGGGTAGTGGGCAGGCAGGCAGGAATAGGATGTCCGGGCGGGAGGCAGACACACAGGGCAGTGGGCAGGCAGGCAGGAATAGGATGTCCGGGCGGGAGGCAGACACACAGGGCAGTGGGCAGGCAGGCAGGAATAGGATGTCCGGGCGGGAGGCAGACACACAGGGTAGTGGGCAGGCAGGCAGGAATAGGATGTCCGGGCGGGAGGCAGACACACAGGGCAGTGGGCAGGCAGGCAGGAATAGGATGTCCGGGCGGGAGGCAGACACACGGGGGTAGTGGGCAGGCAGGCAGAAATAGGATGTCCGGGCGGGAGGCAGACACACGTCACAGGGGGAAGGCAGGCCGGCCATGTTGTCAGACAGAACAGAGAGCAAAAGCAGGATAGGATCACTGGACAGACACAGGACAGGATCACTGGACAGACACAGGACAGGATCACTGGACAGACACAGGACAGAGCAGAGCCTGGTAAGGCAGCCAGTTGGGTAGTCTCATTGACAGACAGGCAGGCAGGCAGGCAGGCAGGCAGGCAGGCAGACAGACAGAGCCAACCAGGGTAAGGCAGGCAGGCAGGCAGGCAGACAGACAGACAGACAGACAGACAGACAGACAGACAGACAGACAGAGCCAACCAGGCTAAGGCAGAGAGGCAGGCAGCAGTGTGTCTGTGTCTCTCTCCCAGCAGCAGCACGTGCTAAGCTGTCAGCGGTCCGCTCCGCTCCGCTCGGCCAGCACTGATTGTTCTCATTAGTAGCTGGAGCCTGGGAGGGCTGGAGGGGCTGCTAGGAGCTGGATTACTGCTACTGCTGGAGCCAGAGCTCCCTCCCTCCCTCCCCGTCCCCTCACTAAGACCTCTAACCCCCTCTTCATATGCCACATCACCCCTTCCAACCACCAGAGGGGCTTCCCCCACCCCCCTTCCCTCCCAAAATAACAGAACATTGTCTGTTTGTTGGAGCCTGGGCTATCTGAGCAGAGTCCAGCTGCCTGTCCACGATGCCCTCTCTGCCTCCCTCCACAAGGTCCTCAAACCCCTCCTGTGCCTCATCACGTCTTCCTTCCTTCTTGCCTCCCTCCAGAGGGGATCCCTTTGTCCTCGCTCACCAAACAAGCCTAGGTTGTTGGGTCTTAGGAGGAAGGAGTGGGTCTGTTGTGTGTTAGAGCAGCAGCCTCAGTGGTAATGAGTGGGTCTGTTGTGTGTTAGAGCAGCAGCCTCCTCAGTGGTAATGAGTGGGTCTGTTGTGTGTTAGAGCAGCAGCCTCCTCAGTGGTAATGAGTGGGTCTGTTGTGTGTTAGAGCAGCAGCCTCCTCAGTGGTAATGAGTGGGTCTGTTGTGTGTTAGAGCAGCAGCCTCCTCAGTGGTAATGAGTGGGTCTGTTGTGTGTTAGAGCAGCAGCCTCCTCAGTGGTAATGAGTGGGTCTGTTGTGTGTTAGAGCGGCAGCCTCCTCAGTGGTAATGAGTGGGTCTGTTGTGTGTTAGAGCAGCAGCCTCAGTGGTAATGAGTGGGTCTGTTGTGTGTTAGAGCGGCAGCCTCCTCAGTGGTAATGAGTGGGTCTGTTGTGTGTTAGAGCAGCAGCCTCAGTGGTAATGAGTGGGTCTGTTGTGTGTTAGAGCGGCAGCCTCCTCAGTGGTAATGAGTGGGTCTGTTGTGTGTTAGAGCAGCAGCCTCAGTGGTAATGAGTGGGTCTGTTGTGTGTTAGAGCGGCAGCCTCCTCAGTGGTAATGAGTGGGTCTGTTGTGTGTTAGAGCAGCAGCCTCAGTGGTAATGAGTGGGTCTGTTGTGTGTTAGAGCAGCAGCCTCCTCAGTGGTAATGAGTGGGTCTGTTGTGTGTTAGAGCAGCAGCCTCAGTGGTAATGAGTGGGTCTGTTTTGTGTTAGAGCAGCAGCCTCCTCAGTGGGAATGAGTGGGTCTGTTTTGTGTTAGAGCAGCAGCCTCCTCAGTGGTAATGAGTGGGTCTGTTGTGTGTTAGAGCGGCAGCCTCCTCAGTGGTAATGAATGCAGCTGTTTCGGGTCCACTGAAGCGGACTGCGACCGTATCAGAACTGTGAAGTTCAGCACCACTGAAGCGGACTGCGACCGTATCAGAACTGTGAAGTTCAGCACCACAGGACAGTGGACAGTGATCATCTTAGACGCATTCACAAATTGTTACTAAACTGAACAAAAATATAAACGCAACATGTAAAGTGTTGGTCCCATGTTTCATGAGCTGAAAGAAAAGATCCCAGAAATGTTCCAAGCTTATTTCTCACAATTATTTTGCACACATTTTTTACATCCCTGTTAGTGAGCATTTCTCCTTTGCCAAATAAATCCATCCACCTGACAGGTATGGTATATCAAGAAGCTGATTAAACAGCATGATCATTAGACAGGTGGACCTCATGCTGGGGACAATAAAAGGCCACTAAAATGTGCAGTTTTGTCACACAACACAATGCCACTGATGTCTTGAGGGAGCGTGCAATTGGCATGCTGACTGCAGGAATGTCAGAGAATTGAATGTTCATTTCTCTACCATAAGCCGCCTCCAACATCGTTTTAGAGAATTTGGCAGTATGTTCAACCGGCCTCACAACCGCATACCACGTGTAACCACGCCAGCCCAGGACCTCCACATCTGGCTTCTTCACCTGCGGGATCATCTGAGACCAGCCACCCGGAGAGATAATGAAACCGAATAATTTCCGCACAAACTTTCAGAAACAGTCCGTGTGCTCGTCGTCCTCACCAGGGTCTTGACCTGACTGCAGTTCGGCATTGCTGATGTCAACGTTGTGAACAGAGTGCCCCATGGTGGCGGTGGGGTTATGGTATGGGCAGGCATAAGCTACAGACAACGAACACAATTGCATTTTATCGATGGCAATTTGAATGCAAAGAGATACCGTGACGAGATCCTGAGGCCCCATTGTCGTACCATTCATCCGCCGCCATCACCTCATGTTTTAGCATGATAATGAACGGCCCCATGTGGAAGCTGAACATTTCCAAGTTCTTCCATGGCCTGCATACTCACCAGACATGTCAGCCATTGAGCATGTTTGGGATGCTCTGGATTATGACAGCGTGTTCCAGTTCCTGCCAAAATCCAGCAACTTCCCACAGCCATTGAAGAGGAGTGGGACAACATTCCACAGGCCACAATCAACAGCCTGATCAACTCTATGCGAAGGAGATGTGTTGCGCTGCATGAGACAAATAGTGGTCACACCAGATACTGACTGGTTTTCTGATCTACGCCCCCACTTTCTGTGACCAACCGATGCATATCTATCTTCCAAGTCATGTGAAATCCATAGATTTGGGCTTCATTTATTTATTTAAATGAACTGATTTCCTTATATGAACTGTAACTCAGTAAAATCTTTGAAATTGTTGCATATTGCGTTTGTATTTCTGTTCAGTGTAGATAGTTAGTTTGGCCTGGCTGTCATTGGGATAGGTCCCCTCTCCTGACTGTACTGGGGTCCTGTGCTCCTCCTGTCATTGGGATAGGTCCCCTCTCCTGACTGTACTGGGGTCCTGTGCTCCTCCTGTCATTGGGATAGGTCCCCTCTCCTGACTGTACTGGGGTCCTGTGCTCCTCCTGTCATTGGGATAGGTCCCCTCTCCTGACTGTACTGGGGTCCTGTGCTCCTCCTGTCATTGGGATAGGTCCCCTCTCCTAACTGTACTGGGGTCCTGTGCTCCTCCTCTCATTGGGATAGGTCCCCTCTCCTGACTGTACTGGGGTCCTATGCTCCTCCTGTCATTGGGATAGGTCCCCTCTCCTGACTGTACTGGGGTCCTGTGCTCCTCCTGTCATTGGGATAGGTCCCCTCTCCTGACTGTACTGGGGTCCTGTGCTCCTCCTGTCATTGGGATAGGTCCCCTCTCCTGACTGTACTGGGGTCCTGTGCTCCTCCTGTCATTGGGATAGGTCCCCTCTCCTAACTGTACTGGGGTCCTGTGCTCCTCCTCTCATTGGGATAGGTCCCCTCTCCTGACTGTACTGGGGTCCTATGCTCCTCCTGTCATTGGGATAGGTCCCCTCTCCTGACTGTACTGGGGTCCTGTGTTCCTCCAGGCCTTGAGATCTGTAGAGCTACCAACCAGGGTTGGCTATCATTTCACTTTTACATTCAGGATGTATGAATTAGCCTCATAGGAAACAATGGAGCCCTTCTCCTATTCATGAATTAACTTCTGAACTGAGCCCAACCCTGACATCCTCTCCCTTCCTCCTCCTCCTCCTCCTCCTCCTCCTCCTCCTCCTCCTCCTCCTCTTCTCCTCCCCCCTCATCCCCCCTCCTCATTCTCCAACCTCCCCTCACCCCCCCCCCTCATTCTCCAACCCCCCTCTCCGTCCCCTCAACACACCACACACCGTATGTCTCAGGGCCTCCGTCCCCTCAACACACCACACACCGTGTGTCTCAGAGCCTCCGTCCCCTCAACACACCACACACCGTGTGTCTCAGAGCCTCTGTCCCCTCAACACACCACACACCGTGTGTCTCAGAGCCTCTGTCCCCTCAACACACCACACACCGTGTGTCTCAGAGCCTCCGTCCCCTCAACACACCGTGTCTCTCAGAGCCTCCGTCCCCTCAACACACCACACACCGTATGTCTCAGAGCCTCCGTCCCCTCTCACACCGTGTCTCTCAGAGCCTCCGTCCCCCCACACACCGTGTGTCTCAGAGCCTCCGTCCCCCCACACACCGTGTGTCTCAGAGCCTCCGTCCCCCCACACCACACACCGTGTGTCTCAGAGCCTCCGTCCCCTCAACACACCACACACCGTGTGTCTCAGAGCCTCCGTCCCCTCAACACACCACACACCGTATGTCTCAGAGCCTCCGTCCCCTCAACACACCACACACCGTGTGTCTCAGAGCCTCCGTCCCCTCAACACACCACACACCGTGTGTCTCAGAGCCTCCGTCCCCTCAACACACCACACACCGTATGTCTCAGAGCCTCCGTCCCCTCAACACACCACACACCGTGTGTCTCAGAGCCTCCGTCCCCCCACACACCACACACCGTATGTCTCAGAGCCTCCGTCCCCTCTCACACCGTGTGTCTCAGAGCCTCCGTCCCCCCACACACCGTGTGTCTCAGAGCCTCTGTCCCCTCTCACACCGTGTGTCTCAGAGCCTCCGTCCCCTCAACACACCGTGTGTCTCAGAGCCTCCGTCCTCAGAGCCTCCGTCCCCTCAACACACCGTATGTCTCAGAGCCTCCGTCCCCTCAACACACCACACACCGTGTGTCTCAGAGCCTCCGTCCCCCTACACACCACACACCGTGTGTCTCAGAGCCTCCGTCCCCTCACACCGTGTGTCTCAGAGCCTCCGTCCTCAGAGCCTCCGTCCCCTCAACACACCACACACCGTGTGTCTCAGAGCCTCCGTCCCCTCAACACACCACACACCGTATGTCTCAGAGCCTCCGTCCCCTCAACACACCACACACCGTGTGTCTCAGAGCCTCCGTCCCCTCAACACACCACACACCGTATGTCTCAGAGCCTCCGTCCCCTCAACACACCACACACCGTGTGTCTCAGAGCCTCCGTCCCCTCAACACACCACACACCGTGTGTCTCAGAGCCTCTGTCCCCTCAACACACCACACACCGTATGTCTCAGAGCCTCCGTCCCCTCAACACACCACACACCGTGTGTCTCAGAGCCTCCGTCCTCTCAACACACCGTGTTGCATAATCACAGAACACTCACAGGACTTGGCCTGGATTGATTTTGACGTCATATGCGTAATATTGTTGAGCAGCGTGTGTGTGTGTGTGTGTGTTTGTGTGTGTGTGTGTGTGTGCGCATGTGTGTGTGTGTTTGTGCGCGCGCATGTGTGTGTGCGCATGTGTGTGTGTGTGTGTGTGTGTGTGTGTGTGTGTGTGTGTGTGTGTGTGTGTGTGCGCGCTTGCAGGTGTGTTCTATCTCCCTCTCCATTACTCTCTGTTCTCCTCTAGTCATGTTTAGTACTGGAAGACATGATGCATTATTAAACCCTCATTACATCATATGAAGACATCAACAACAGACCTGGGTTAAACCCTCATTACATCATATGGAGACATCAATAACAGACCTGGGTTAAACCCTCATTACATCATATGAAGACATCAACAACAGACCTGGGTTAAACCCTCATTACATCATATGAAGACATCAACAACAGACCTGGGTTAAACCCTCATTACATCATATGAAGACATCAACAACAGACCTAAGTTAAACCCTCATTACATCATATGAAGACATCAACAACAGACCTGGGTTAAATCCTCATTACATCATATGGAGACATCAATAACAGACCTGGGTTAAACCCTCATTACATCATATTGAGACATCAATAACAGACCTGGGTTAAACCCTCATTACATCATATGGAGACATCAATAACAGACCTGGGTTAAACCCTCATTACATCATATGAAGACATCAACAACAGACCTGGGTTAAACCCTCATTACATCATATGAAGACATCAACAACAGACCTGGGTTAAACCCTCATTACATCATATGAAGACATCAACAACAGACCTGGGTTAAACCCTCATTACATCATATGGAGACATCAATAACAGACCTGGGTTAAACCCTCATTACATCATATGGAGACATCAATAACAGAACTGGGTTAAACCCTCATTACATCATATGGAGACATCAATAACAGACCTGGGTTAAATCCTCATTACATCATATGGAGACATCAATAACAGACCTGGGTTAAACCCTCATTACATCATATGGAGACATCAATAACAGACCTGGGTTAAACCCTCATTAAATCATATGAAGACATCAATAACAGACCTGGGTTAAACCCTCATTACATCATATGAAGACATCAACAACAGACCTGGGTTAAACCCTCATTACATCATATGAAGACATCAACAACAGACCTGGGTTAAACCCTCATTACATCATATGGAGACATCAACAACAGACCTGGGTTAAACCCTCATTACATCATATGGAGACATCAATAACAGACCTGGGTTAAACCCTCATTACATCATATGGAGACATCAACAACAGACCTGGGTTAAACCCTCATTACATCATATGGAGACATCAATAACAGACCTGGGTTAAAACCCTCATTACATCATATGGAGACATCAATAACAGACCTGGGTTAAACCCTCATTACATCATATGGAGACATCAATAACAGACCTGGGTTAAACCCTCATTAAATCATATGGAGACATCAATAACAGACCTGGGTTAAACCCTCATTACATCATATGGAGACATCAATAACAGACCTGGGTTAAACCCTCATTACATCATATGGAGACATCAATAACAGACCTGGGTTAAACCCTCATTACATCATATGGAGACATCAATAACAGACCTGGGTTAAACCCTCATTACATCATATGGAGACATCAATAACAGACCTGGGTTAAACCCTCATTACATCATATGGAGACATCAACAACAGACCTGGGTTAAACCCTCATTACATCATATGAAGACATCAATAACAGACCTGGGTTAAACCCTCATTACATCATATGAAGACATCAATAACAGACCTGGGTTAAACCCTCATTACATCATATGGAGACATCAACAACAGACCTAGGGTTAAACCCTCATTACATCATATGAAGACATCAATAACAGACCTGGGTTAAACCCTCATTACATCATATGGAGACATAACAACAGACCTGGGTTAAACCCTCATTACATCATATGGAGACATCAACAACAGACCTGGGTTAAACCCTCATTACATCATATGGAGACATCAATAACAGACCTGGGTTAAACCCTCATTACATCATATGGAGACATCAACAACAGACCTGGGTTAAACCCTCATTACATCATATGGAGACATCAATAACAGACCTGGGTTAAACCCTCATTACATCATATGGAGACATCAACAACAGACCTGGGTTAAACCCTCATTACATCATATGGAGACATCAATAACAGACCTGGGTTAAACCCTCATTACATCATATGGAGACATCAATAACAGACCTGGGTTAAACCCTCATTACATCATATGGAGACATCAATAACAGACCTGGGTTAAAACCCTCATTACATCATATGGAGACATCAACAACAGACCTGGGTTAAACCCTCATTACATCATATGGAGACATCAACAACAGACCTGGGTTAAACCCTCATTACATCATATGGAGACATCAATAACAGACCTGGGTTAAACCCTCATTACATCATATGGAGACATCAATAACAGACCTGGGTTAAACCCTCATTACATCATATGGAGACATCAAAAACAGACCTGGGTTAAACCCTCATTACATCATATGAAGACATCAATAACAGACCTGGGTTAAACCCTCATTACATCATATGGAGACATCAATAACAGACCTGAGTTAAACCCTCATTAAATCATATGAAGACATCAATAACAGACCTGAGTTAAACCCTCATTAAATCATATGGAGACATCAATAACAGACCTGGGTTAAACCCTCATTACATCATATGGAGACATCAATAACAGACCTGGGTTAAACCCTCATTACATCATATGGAGACATCAATAACAGACCTGGGTTAAACCCTCATTACATCATATGGAGACATCAACAACAGACCTGGGTTAAACCCTCATTACATCATATGAAGACATCAATAACAGACCTGGGTTAAACCCTCATTACATCATATGAAGACATCAATAACAGACCTGGGTTAAACCCTCATTACATCATATGGAGACATCAACAACAGACCTGGGTTAAACCCTCATTACATCATATGAAGACATCAATAACAGACCTGGGTTAAACCCTCATTACATCATATGGAGACATCAACAACAGACCTGGGTTAAACCCTCATTACATCATATGGAGACATCAACAACAGACCTGGGTTAAACCCTCATTACATCATATGGAGACATCAATAACAGACCTGGGTTAAACCCTCATTACATCATATGGAGACATCAACAACAGACCTGGGTTAAACCCTCATTACATAATATGGAGACATCAATAACAGACCTGGGTTAAACCCTCATTACATCATATGGAGACATCAACAACAGACCTGGGTTAAACCCTCATTACATCATATGGAGACATCAATAACAGACCTGGGTTAAACCCTCATTACATCATATGGAGACATCAATAACAGACCTGGGTTAAACCCTCATTACATCATATGGAGACATCAATAACAGACCTGGGTTAAACCCTCATTACATCATATGGAGACATCAACAACAGACCTGGGTTAAACCCTCATTACATCATATGGAGACATCAACAACAGACCTGGGTTAAACCCTCATTACATCATATGGAGACATCAATAACAGACCTGGGTTAAACCCTCATTACATCATATGGAGACATCAATAACAGACCTGGGTTAAAACCCTCATTACATCATATGGAGACATCAAAAACAGACCTGGGTTAAACCCTCATTACATCATATGAAGACATCAATAACAGACCTGGGTTAAACCCTCATTACATCATATGGAGACATCAATAACAGACCTGAGTTAAACCCTCATTAAATCATATGAAGACATCAATAACAGACCTGAGTTAAACCCTCATTAAATCATATGAATACATCAATAACAGACCTGAGTTAAACCCTCATTAAATCATATGAATACATCAGTAACAGACCTGAGTTAAACCCTCATTAAATCATATGAAGACATCAATAACAGACCTGAGTTAAACCCTCATTACATCATATGAAGACATCAAAAACAGACCTGGGTTAAACCCTCATTACATCATATGGAGACATCAATAACAGACCTGGGTTAAACCCTCATTACATCATATGAAGACATCAATAACAGACCTGGGTTAAACCCTCATTACATCATATGGAGACATCAATAACAGACCTGGGTTAAACCCTCATTACATCATATGGAGACATCAATAACAGACCTGGGTTAAACCCTCATTACATCATATGAAGACATCAAAAACAGACCTGGGTTAAACCCTCATTAAATCATATGAAGACATCAAAAACAGACCTGAGTTAAACCCTCATTAAATCATATGAAGACATCAAAAACAGACCTGAGTTAAACCCTCATTAAATCATATGAAGACATCAATAACAGACCTGGGTTAAACCCTCATTACATCATATGGAGACATCAATAACAGACCTGGGTTAAACCCTCATTACATCATATGAAGACATCAATAACAGACCTGGGTTAAACCCTCATTACATCATATGGAGACATCAATAACAGACCTGGGTTAAACCCTCATTACATCATATGAAGACATCAATAACAGACCTGGGTTAAACCCTCATTACATCATATGAAGACATCAATAACAGACCTGGGTTAAACCCTCATTACATCATATGAAGACATCAATAACAGACCTGAGTTAAACCCTCATTAAATCATATGAATAGATCAAAAACAGACGTTAACATCATAAACAGAGTTAAAGGGATGCAGACATACAGGCTGTTAGTTAGAGGGATGCAGACATACAGGCTGTTAGTTAGAGGGATGCAGACATACAGGCTGTTAGTTAGAGGGATGCAGACATACAGGCTGTTAGTTAGAGGGATGCAGACATACAGGCTGTTAGTTAGAGGGATGCAGACATACAGGCTGTTAGTTAGAGGGATGCAGACATACAGGCTGTTAGTTAGAGGGATGCAGACATACAGGCTGTTAGTTAGAGGGATGCAGACATACAGGCTGTTAGTTAGAGGGATGCAGACATACAGGCTGTTAGTTAGAGGGATGCAGACGTACAGGCTGTTAGTTAGAGAGATGCAGACGTACAGGCTGTTAGTTAGAGGGATGCAGACATACAGGCTGTTAGTTAGAGGGATGCAGACATACAGGCTGTTAGTTAGAGGGATGCAGACATACAGGCTGTTAGTTAGAGGGATGCAGACATACAGGCTGTTAGTTAGAGGGATGCAGACATACAGGCTGTTAGTTAGAGGGATGCAGACATACAGGCTGTTAGTTAGAGGGATGCAGACATACAGGCTGTTAGTTAGAGGGATGCAGACATACAGGCTGTTAGTTAGAGGGATGCAGACATACAGGCTGTTAGTTAGAGGGATGCAGACATACAGGCTGTTAGTTAGAGGGATGCAGACATACAGGCTGTTAGTTAGGAGGGATGCAGACATACAGGCTGTTAGTTAGAGGGATGCAGACATACAGGCTGTTAGTTAGAGGGATGCAGACATACAGGCTGTTAGTTAGAGGGATGCAGACATACAGGCTGTTAGTTAGAGGGATGCAGACATACAGGCTGTTAGTTAGAGGGATGCAGACATTCAGGCTGTTAGTTAGGGGGATGCAGACATACAGGCTGTTAGTTAGAGGGATGCAGACATACAGGCTGTTAGTTAGAGGGATGCAGACATACAGGCTGTTAGTTAGAGGGATGCAGACATACAGGCTGTTAGTTAGAGGGATGCAGACATTCAGGCTGTTAGTTAGAGGGATGCAGACATACAGGCTGTTAGTTAGAGGGATGCAGACATACAGGCTGTTAGTTAGAGGGATGCAGACATACAGGCTGTTAGTTAGAGGGATGCAGACATACAGGCTGTTAGTTAGAGGGATGCAGACATACAGGCTGTTAGTTAGAGGGATGCAGACATACAGGCTGTTAGTTAGAGGGATGCAGACATACAGGCTGTTAGTTAGAGGGATGCAGACATACAGGCTGTTAGTTAGAGGGATGCAGACATACAGGCTGTTAGTTAGAGGATGCAGACATACAGGCTGTTAGTTAGAGGGATGCAGACATACAGGCTGTTAGTTAGAGGGATGCAGACATACAGGCTGTTAGTTAGAGGGATGCAGACATACAGGCTGTTAGTTAGAGGGATGCAGACATACAGGCTGTTAGTTAGAGGGATGCAGACATACAGGCTGTTAGTTAGAGGGATGCAGACATACAGGCTGTTAGTTAGAGGGATGCAGACATACAGGCTGTTAGTTAGAGGGATGCAGACATACAGGCTGTTAGTTAGAGGGATGCAGACATACAGGCTGTTAGGTTAGAGGGATGCAGACATACAGGCTGTTAGTTAGAGGGATGCAGACATACAGGCTGTTAGTTAGAGGGATGCAGACATACAGGCTGTTAGTTAGAGGGATGCAGACATACAGGCTGTTAGTTAGAGGGATGCAGACATACAGGCTGTTAGTTAGAGGGATGCAGACATACAGGCTGTTAGTTAGAGGGATGCAGACATACAGGCTGTTAGTTAGAGGGATGCAGACATACAGGCTGTTAGTTAGAGGGATGCAGACATACAGGCTGTTAGTTAGAGGGATGCAGACATACAGGCTGTTAGTTAGAGGGATGCAGACATACAGGCTGTTAGTTAGAGGGATGCAGACATACAGGCTGTTAGTTAGAGGGATGCAGACATACAGGCTGTTAGTTAGAGGGATGCAGACATACAGGCTGTTAGTTAGAGGGATGCAGACATACAGGCTGTTAGTTAGAGGGATGCAGACATACAGGCTGTTAGTTAGAGGGATGCAGACATACAGGCTGTTAGTTAGAGGGATGCAGACATACAGGCTGTTAGTTAGAGGGATGCAGACATACAGGCTGTTAGTTAGAGGGATGCAGACATACAGGCTGTTAGTTAGAGGGATGCAGACATACAGGCTGTTAGTTAGAGGGATGCAGACATACAGGCTGTTAGTTAGAGGGATGCAGACATACAGGCTGTTAGTTAGAGGGATGCAGACATACAGGCTGTTAGTTAGAGAGATGCAGACATACAGGCTGTTAGTTAGAGGGATGCAGACATACAGGCTGTTAGTTAGAGGGATGCAGACATACAGGCTGTTAGTTAGAGGGATGCAGACATACAGGCTGTTAGTTAGAGGGATGCAGACATACAGGCTGTTAGTTAGAGGGATGCAGACATACAGGCTGTTAGTTAGAGAGATGTCAGGACACTACATGCTTTCTCTTTCCACATGACAGGCTCCATGCACCGCTCATCTCACCGTGCTCAACACTGCCTTTTGTCACTATTGTACATGGTGAGCCACGTGACGTAGTGCTGGATGGAGGACACATACTCACCATGTCCTGGAGCAGAGCACTGTAGTGTGCTGGTATGTGGATGTTTCCTGTCCACATTGGCGTTACTGAGGAGGAGCACACTGACAAAGACCATTATTTACCTAACAACACACACTCACCCCCCCCTCTCCTCTGGACACTGAAGGCCAGAGAGGGTGTGCTAGTTTCTTCTCCTACTAAAGGAGACGATGCTGACCTATTTAAAAAAAATTCCTTGGTTGGCCATAGCCTGTGGCTGGATTAGCAACACAAAGCAAGGTCTCTATATTTATCTCCTTATCTAACGCCCGGTCACCCCGCGCTACGTCATTATAACAACTACATCACGCATCCCAAATGGCACCCTAGTCCCTATGTAGTGAAATGGCACCCTAGTCCCTATGTAGTGAAATGGCACCCTAGTCCCTATGTAGTGAAATGGCACCCTAGTCCCTATGTAGTGAAATGGCACCCTAGTCCCTATGTAGTGAAATGGCACCCTAGTCCCTATGTAGTGAAATGGCACCCTAGTCCCTATGTAGTGAAATGGCACCCTAGTCCCTATGTAGTGAAATGGCACCTAGTCCCTATGTAGTGAAATGGCACCCTAGTCCCTATGTAGTGAAATGGCACCCTAGTCCTATGTAGTGAAATGGCACCCTAGTCCCTATGTAGTGAAATGGCACCCTAGTCCCTATGTAGTGAAATGGCACCCTAGACCCTATGTAGTGAAATGGCACCCTAGTCCCTATGTAGTGAAATGGCACCCTAGTCCTATGTGTAGTGAAATGGCACCCTAGTCCCTATGTAGTGAAATGGCACCCTAGTCCCTATGTAGTGAAATGGCACCCTAGTCCCTATGTAGTGAAATGGCACCCTAGTCCCTATGTAGTGAAATGGCACCCTAGTCCCTATGTAGTGAAATGGCACCTAGTCCCTATGTAGTGAAATGGCACCTAGTCCCTATGTAGTGAAATGGCACCCTAGTCCCTATGTAGTGAAATGGCACCCTAGACCCTATGTAGTGAAATGGCACCCTAGTCCCTATGTAGTGAAATGGCACCTAGTCCCTATGTAGTGAAATGGCACCCTAGTCCCTATGTAGTGAAATGGCACCCTAGTCCCTATGTAGTGAAATGGCACCCTAGTCACTATGTAGTGAAATGGCACCCTAGTCCCTATGTAGTGAAATGGCACCCTAGACCCTATGTAGTGAAATGGCACCCTAGTCCCTATGTAGTGAAATGGCACCTAGTCCCATGTAGTGAAATGGCACCCTAGACCCTATGTAGTGAAATGGCACCCTATGTAGTGAAATGGCACCCTAGTCCCTATGTAGTGAAATGGCACCCTAGTCCCTATGTAGTGAAATGGCACCCTAGTCCCTATGTAGTGAAATGGCACCCTAGACCCTATGTAGTGAAATGGCACCCTATGTAGTGAAATGGCACCCTAGTCCCTATGTAGTGAAATGGCACCCTAGTCCCTATGTAGTGAAATGGCACCCTAGACCCTATGTAGTGAAATGGCACCCTATGTAGTGAAATGGCACCCTAGTCCCTATGTAGTGAAATGGCACCCTAGACCCTATGTAGTGAAATGGCACCCTATGTAGTGAAATGGCACCCTAGTCCCTATGTAGTGAAATGGCACCCTAGACCCTATGTAGTGAAATGGCACCTATGTAGTGAAATGGCACCTAGTCCCTATGTAGTGAAATGGCACCCTAGTCCCTATGTAGTGAAATGGCACCCTAGACCCTATGTAGTGAAATGGCACCCTATGTAGTGAAATGGCACCTAGTCACTATGTAGTGAAATGGCACCCTAGTCCTATGTAGTGAAATGGCACCCTAGTCCCTATGTAGTGAAATGGCACCTAGTCCCTATGTAGTGAAATGGCACCCTAGTCCCTATGTAGTGAAATGGCACCTAGTCCCTATGTAGTGAAATGGCACCCTAGTCCCTATGTAGTGAAATGGCACCCTAGTCCCTATGTAGTGAAATGGCACCTAGTCCCTATGTAGTGAAATGGCACACTAGTCCCTATGTAGTGAAATGGCACCCTAGTCCCTATGTAGTGAAATGGCACCCTAGTCCCTATGTAGTGAAATGGCACCTAGTCCCTATGTGTGAAATGGCACCCTAGTCCCTATGTAGTGAAATGGCACCCTAGTCCCTATGTAGTGAAATGGCACCCTAGTCCCTATGTAGTGAAATGGCACCTAGTCCCTATGTAGTGAAATGGCACCCTAGTCCTATGTGAGTGAAATGGCACCCTAGTCCCTATGTAGTGAAATGGCACCCTAGTCCCTATGTAGTGAAATGGCACCCTAGTCCCTATGTAGTGAAATGGCACCCTAGTCCCTATGTAGTGAAATGGCACCCTAGTCCCTATGTAGTGAAATGGCACCTAGTCACTATGTAGTGAAATGGCACCCTAGTCCCTATGTAGTGAAATGGCACCCTAGTCCCTATGTAGTGAAATGGCACCCTAGTCCCTATGTAGTGGAATGACACCCTAGTCCCTATGTAGTGAAATGACACCCTAGTCCCTATGTAGTGAAATGGCACCCTAGTCCCTATGTAGTGAAATGACACCCTAGTCCCTATGTAGTGAAATGACACCCTAGTCCCTATGTAGTGAAATGGCACCCTAGTCCCTATGTAGTGAAATGACACCCTAGTCCCTATGTAGTGAAATGACACCCTAGTCCCTATGTAGTGAAATGGCACCCTAGTCCCTATGTAGTGAAATGGCACCCTAGACCCTATTTAGTGAAATGGCACCCTAGTCCCTATGTAGTGAAAGGGCACCCTAGTCCCTATGTAGTGAAATGGCACCTAGTCCCTATGTAGTGAAATGGCACCCTAGTCCATATGTAGTGAAATGGCACCCTAGTCCCTATGTAGTGAAATGGCACCCTAGTCCTATGTAGTGAAATGGCACCTAGTCCCTATGTAGTGAAATGGCACCCTAGTCCCTATGTGGTGAAATGGCACCTAGTCCCTATGTAGTGAAATGGCACCCTAGTCCCTATGTAGTGAAATGGCACCCTAGTCCCTATGTAGTGAAATGGCACCCTAGTCCCTATGTAGTGAAATGGCACCCTAGTCCCTATGTAGTGAAATGGCACCCTAGTCCTATGTAGTGAAATGGCACCCTAGTCCCTATGTAGTGAAATGGCACCCTAGTCCTATGTAGTGAAATGGCACCCCTGGTCCCTATGTAGTGAAATGGCACCCTAGTCCCTATGTAGTGAAATGGCACCTAGTCCCTATGTGAGTGAAAAGGCACCCTAGTCCCTATGTAGTGAAATGGCACCCTATGTAGTGAAATGGCACCTAGTCCCTATGTAGTGAAATGGCACCCTAGTCCCTATGTAGTGAAATGGCACCCTAGTCCCTATGTGGTGAAATGGCACCTAGTCCCTATGTAGTGAAATGGCACCTAGTCCTATGTAGTGAAATGGCACCCTAGTCCCTATGTAGTGAAATGGCACCTAGTCCCTATGTAGTGAAATGGCACCCTAGTCCCTATGTAGTGAAATGGCACCCTAGTCCCTATGTAGTGAAATGGCACCTAGTCCCTATGTAGTGAAATGGCACCCTAGTCCCTATGTAGTGAAATGGCACCCTAGTCCCTATGTAGTGAAATGGCACCTAGTCCCTATGTAGTGAAATGGCACCCTAGTCCTATGTAGTGAAATGGCACCCTAGTCCCTATGTAGTGAAATGGCACCCTAGTCCCTATGTAGTGAAATGGCACCCTAGTCCCTATGTAGTGAAATGGCACCCTAGTCCCTATGTACTGAAATGGCACCCTAGTCCCTATGTAGTGAAATGGCACCCTAGTCCCTATGTAGTGAAATGGCACCCTAGTCCCTATGTGGTGAAATGGCACCTAGTCCCTATGTAGTGAAATGGCACCTCGCCCTATGTAGTGAAATGGCACCCTAGTCCCTATGTAGTGGAAATGACACCCTAGTCCTATGTAGTGAAATGGCACCCTAGTCCCTATGTAGTGAAATGGCACCCTAGTCCCTATGTAGTGAAATGGCACCCTAGTCACTATGTAGTGAAATGGCACCTAGTCCCTATGTAGTGAAATGGCACCCTAGTCCCTATGTAGGGAAATGGCACCCTAGTCCCTATGTAGTGAAATGGCACCCTAGTCCTATGTAGTGAAATGGCACCTAGTCCCTATGTAGTGAAATGGCACCCTAGTCCCTATGTAGTGAAAGGCACCTAGTCCCTATGTAGTGAAATGGCACCCTATGTAGTGAAATGGCACCCTAGTCCCTATGTAGTGAAATGGCACCCTAGTCCCTATGTGGTGAAATGGCACCCTAGTCCCTATGTAGTGAAATGGCACCCTAGTCCCTATGTGGTGAAATGGCACCCTAGTCCCTATGTAGTGAAATGGCACCCTAGTCCCTATGTGGTGAAATGGCAACCTAGTCCCTATGTAGTGAAATGGCAACCTAGTCCTATGTAGTGAAATGGCACCCTGAGTCCTATGTAATGAAATGGCACCCTAGTCCCTATGTAGTGAAATGGCACCCTAGTCCTATGTAGTGAAATGGCACCCTGGTCCCATGTAGTGAAATGGCACCCTAGTCCTATGTAGTGAAATGGCACCCTAGTCCCTATGTGGTGAAATGGCACCCTAGTCCCTATGTAGTGAAATGGCACCCTAGTCCCTATGTAGTGAAATGGCACCCTAGTCCCTATGTAGTGAAATGGCACCCTAGTCCCTATGTAGTGAAATGGCACCCTAGTCCCTATGTAGTGAAATGGCACCCTAGTCCCTATGTAGTGAAATGGCACCGTAGTCCCTATGTAGTGAAATGGCACCCTAGTCCCTATGTAGTGAAATGGCACCTAGTCCTATGTAGTGAAATGGCACCCTAGTCCCTATGTAGTGAAATGGCACCCTAGTCCCTATGTAGTGAAATGGCACCCTAGTCCCTATGTAGTGAAATGGCACCTAGTCCCTATGTAGTGAAATGGCACCCTAGTCCCTATGTAGTGAAATGGCACCCTAGACCCTATGTAGTGAAATGGCACCCTAGTCCCTATGTAGTGAAATGGCACCTAGTCCCTATGTAGTGAAATGGCACCCTAGTCCCTATGTAGTGAAATGGCACCCTGGTCCCTATGTAGTGAAATGGCACCCTAGTCCCTATGTAGTGAAATGTCACCCTAGTCCCTATGTAGTGAAATGGCACCCTAGTCCCTATGTAGTGAAATGGCACCCTAGTCCCTATGTAGTGAAATGGCACCCTAGTCCCTATGTGGTGAAATGGCACCCTAGTCCTATGTAGTGAAATGGCACCCTAGTCCCTATGTAGTGAAATGGCACCTAGTCCTATGTAGTGAAAATGGCACACTAGTCCCTATGTAGTGAAATGGCACCCTAGTCCTATGTAGTGAAATGGCAACCTAGTCCTATGTAGTGAAATGGCACCCTAGTCCCTATGTGGTGAAATGGCACCCTAGTCCCTATGTAGTGAAATGGCACCCTAGTCCTATGTAGTGAAATGGCACCTAGTCCCTATGTGGTGAAATGGCACCCTAGTCCTATGTAGTGAAATGGCACCCTAGTCCCTATGTAGTGAAATGGCACCCTAGTCCCTATGTAGTGAAATGGCACCCTAGTCCCTATGTAGTGAAATGGCACCCTAGTCCCTATGTAGTGAAATGGCACCTAGTCCCTATGTAGTGAAATGACACCTAGTCCCTATGTAGTGAAATGGCACCCTATGTAGTGAAATGGCACCCTAGTCACTATGTAGTGAAATGGCACCCTAGTCCCTATGTAGTGAAATGGCACCCTATGTAGTGAAATGGCACCCTAGTCACTATGTAGTGAAATGGCACCCTAGTCCCTATGTAGTGAAATGACACCCTAGTCCCTATGTAGTGAAATGGCACCCTAGTCCCTATGTAGTGAAATGACACCCTAGTCCCTATGTAGTGAAATGGCACCCTATGTAGTGAAATGGCACCCTATGTAGTGAAATGGCACCCTAGTCCCTATGTAGTGAAATGGCACCCTAGTCCCTATGTAGTGAAATGACACCCTAGTCCCTATGTAGTGAAATGGCACCCTATGTAGTGAAATGGCACCCTATGTAGTGAAATGGCACCCTATGTAGTGAAATGGCACCCTAGTCCCTATGTAGTGAAATGGCACCCTAGTCCCTATGTAGTGAAATGACACCCTAGTCCCTATGTAGTGAAATGGCACCTTATGTAGTGAAATGGCACCCTAGTCCCTATGTAGTGCACTACTTTTGACCAGAGCTTGATGGGACCACACTTACACTCACTATGGGCCCTGGTCAAAAGTAGTGCACTATATAGGGAATAGGGTGCCGTTTGGGAAGCAGACTATATGTGCTTCTTTATTCAACCCTCCCTACCTGGATTAGTACCTTATCCTCTGACCAACACTAGAGGAATAAACAGCAGTAACTCAGTGGAATTGGCCACTGGCAGCGTTGTGATTTCACGCACTGAATATGGCTATTACGACATGTTTCCCATTTAGATGTTTCCTGATATTGTGTCTTGCGTGTATGTACGCTCTCTAGTAGGCTATTCCTTCTGGAATAACAAAAGCTCTCATGTTTTCAGGGCTTATATATTAATCATATTTTCCCTCATATTGTGTTCTCTGTCCCTGACTTGCATACAACTGTACTATCCTCCTTCAATATCAATACAACTGTACTATCCCTCCTTCAATATCAATACAACTGTACTATCCTCCTTCAATATCAATACAACTGTACTATCCCTCCTTCAATATCAATACAACTGTACTATCCTCCTTCAATATCAATACAACTGTACTATCCCTCCTTCAATATCAACTGTACTATCCCTCCTTCAATATCAATACAACTGTACTATCCTCCTTCAATATATATACAACTGTACTATCCTCCTTCAATATCAACTGTACTATCCCTCCTTCAATATCAATACAACTGTACTATCCTCCTTCAATATCAATACAACTGTACTATCCTCCTTCAATATCAATACAACTGTACTATCCCTCCTTCAATATCAAGCAACTGTACTATCCTCCTTCAATATCACAACTGTACTATCCTCCTTCAATACTTCAATACAACTGTACTATCCTCCTTCAATATCAATACAACTGTACTATCCCTCCTTCAATATCAATACAACTGTACTATCCTCCTTCAATATCAATACAACTGTACTATCCCTCCTTCAATATCAACTGTACTATCCTCCTTCAATATCAATACAACTGTACTATCCTCCTTCAATATCAATACAACTGTACTATCCTCCTTCAATATCAATACAACTGTACTATCCTCCTTCAATATCAATACAACTGTACTATCCCTCCTTCCAATATCAATACAACTGTACTATCCTCCTTCAATATCAATACAACTGTACTATCCTCCTTCAATATCAATACAACTGTACTATCCCTCCTTCAATATCAATACAACTGTACTATCCTCCTTCAATAACAATACAACAGTACTATCCTCCTTCAATATCAATACAACTGTACTATCCCTCCTTCAATATCAATACAACTGTACTATCCTCCTTCAATATCAATACAACTGTACTATCCTCCTTCAATATCAATACAACTGTACTATCCTCCTTCAATATCAATACAACTGTACTATCATCCTTCAATATCAATACAACTGTACTATCCTCCTTCAATATCAATACAACTGTACTATCCTCCTTCAATATCAATACAACTGTACTATCCCTCCTTCAATATCAATACAACTGTACTATCCTCCTTCAATATCAATACAACTGTACTATCCCTCCTTCAATATCAATACAACTGTACTATCCCTCCTTCAATATCAATACAACTGTACTATCCTCCTTCAATACATACAACTGTACTATCCCTCCTTCAATATCAATACAACTGTACTATCCTCCTTCAATATCAATACAACTGTACTATCCCTCCTTCCCAATATCAATACAACTGTACTATCCTCCTTCAATATCAATACAACTGTACTATCCCTCCTTCAATATCAATATCAACTGTACTATCCTCCTTCAATATCAATACAACTGTACTATCCCTCCTTCAATATCAATACAACTGTACTATCCTCCTTCAATAACAATATCAACTGTACTATCCTCCTTCAATATCAATAC
Source organism: Coregonus clupeaformis (assembly GCF_020615455.1). Taxonomy (NCBI): domain Eukaryota; kingdom Metazoa; phylum Chordata; class Actinopteri; order Salmoniformes; family Salmonidae; genus Coregonus; species Coregonus clupeaformis. The sequence goes on from NW_025534123.1 coordinate 157,998, forward strand.
AACTGTACTATCCTCCTTCAATATCAATACAACTGTACTATCCTCCTTCAATATCAATACAACTGTACTATCCTCCTTCAATATCAATACAACTGTACTATCCTCCTTCAATATCATCAACTGTACTATCCTCCTTCAATATCAATACAACTGTACTATCCTCCTTCAATATCAATACAACTGTACTATCCTCCTTCAATATCAAGTACAACTGTACTATCTCTCCTTCAATATCAATCAACTGTGCTATCATCCTTTATCAATACAACTGTACTATCCTCCTTCAATATCAATACAACTGTACTATCCTCCTTCAATATCAATACAACTGTACTATCCCTCCTAATATCAATACAACTGTACTTATCCTCCTTCAATATCAACTGTACTATCCTCCTTCAATAACAATACAACTGTACTATCACTCCTTCAATATCAATACAACTGTACTATCCTCCTTCAATATCAATACAACTGTACTATCCCTCCTTCAATATCAATACAACTGTACTATCCCTCCTTCAATATCAATACAACTGTACTATCCTCCTTCAATATCAATACAACTGTACTATCTCCTTCAATATCAACTGTGCTATCCTCCTTCAATATCAATACAACTGTACTATCCCTCCTTCAATATCCAACTGTACTATCCCTCCTTCAATATCAATACAACTGTATAACTCCTTCAATATCAATACAACTGTACTATCATCATTCATATCAATATCAACTGTACTATCCCTCCTTCAATATCAATACAACTGTATATCCTCCTTCAATATCAATACAACTGTACTATCCTCCTTCAATATCAATACTGTACTATCTTTCACACTGTACTGTCACTCCTTCAATATCAATACAACTGTACTATCCACTCCTTCAATATCAATACAACTGTACTATCCCTCCTTCAAATATCAACTGTACTATCCCTCCTTCAATATCAATACAACTGTACTATCCTCTTCATCAATATCAACTTTGTACTATCCCTCCTTCAATATCAATACAACTGTACTATCCTCCTTCAATATCAATACAACTGTACTATCACTCCTTCATATCAATACAACTGTACTATCCCTCCTTCAATATCAATACAACTGTACTATCCCTCCTTCAATATCAATACAACTGTACTATCCTCCTTCAATATCAATACAACTGTACTATCCCTCCTTCAATATCAACTGTACTATCCCTCCTTCAATATCAATACAACTGAACTATCCCTCCTTCAATATCAACTGTACTATCCCTCCTTCAATATCAATACAACTGTACTATCCTCCTTCAATATCAACTGTACTATCCCACCTTCAATATCAACTGTACTATCCCTCCTTCAATATCAATACAACTGTACTATCCTCCTTGAATATCAATACAACTGTACTATCCCTCCTTCAATATCAATACAACTGTACTATCCCTCCTTCAATATCAACTGTACTATCCCTCCTTCAATATCAATACAACTGTACTATCCCTCCTTCAATATCAATACAACTGTACTATCCCTCCTTCAATAACAATACAACTGTACTATCCCTCCTTCAATATCAATACAACTGTACTATCCCTCCTTCAATATCAATATCAACTGTACTATCCTCTCTTCAATATAATACAACTGTACTATCTCTCCTTCAATATCAATACAACTGTACTATCCCTCCTTCAATATCAATACAACTGTACTATCCTCCTTCAATATCAATACAACTGTACTATCCCTCCTTCAATATCAATTGCATATCCCTCCTTCAATATCAATACAACTGTACTATCCTCCTTCAATAACAATACAACTGTACTATCCCTCCTTCAATATCAATACAACTGTACTATCCTCCTTCAATATCAATACAACTGTACTATCCTCCTTCAATATCAATACCATAAGCTGTACTATCCTCCTTCAATATCAATACAACTGTACTATCCTCCTTCAATATCAATACAACTGTACTATCCTCCTTCAATATCAATACAACTGTACTATCCTCCTTCAATATCAATACAACTGTACTATCCTCCTTCAATATCAATACAACTGTACTACCCTCCTTCAATATCAATACAACTGTACTATCCCTCCTTCAGTACACAACTGTACTACCCTCCTTCAAATCAATACAACTGTACTATCCCTCCTTCAATATCAATACAACTGTACTATCCTCCTTCAATATCAATACAACTGTACTATCCTCCTTCAATATCAATACAACTGTACTACTCCTTCAATATCAATATCAACTGTACTATCCTCCTTCAATATCTACAACTGTACTATCCTCCTTCAATATCAATACAACTGTACTATCCCTCCTTCAATATCAATACAACTGTACTATCCCTCCTTCAATATCAACTGTACTATCCCTCCTTCAATATCAATACAACTGTACTATCCCTCCTTCAATATCAATACAACTGTACTATCCTCCTTCAATATCAATACAACTGTACTATCCCTCCTTCAATATCAATACAACTGTACTATCCTCCTTCAATATCAATACAACTGTACTATCCTCCTTCAATATCAATACAACTGTACTATCCTCCTTCAATATCATACAACTGTACTATCCCTCCTTCAATATAACAACTGTACTATCCCTCTTACATTCTCAATCAACTGTACTATCTCTCCTTCAATATCAATATCAACTGTACTATCCCTCCTTCAATATCAATACAACTGTACTATCCTCCTTCAATATCAATACAACTGTACTATCCTCCTTCAATATCATTACAACTGTACTACATCCCTCTTCAGTACAACTGTGACTATCCCTCCTTCAATATCATCAACTGTACTATCACTCCTTCAATATCAATACAACTGTAACTATCCCTCCTTCAATATCAATACAACTGTACTATCCCTCCTTCAATATCAGTACTAACTTACTATCTCCTTCAATATCAATACAACTGTACTATCCCTCCTTCAATATCAATACAACTGTACTATCCCTCCTTCAATATCAATACAACTGTACTATCCCTCCTTCAATATCAACTGTACTATCCCTCCTTCAATATCAATACAACTGTACTATCCTCCTTCAATATCAACTGTACTACCCTCCTTCAATATCAATACAACTGTACTATCCCTCCTTCAATATAAATACAACTGTACTATCCCTCCTTCAAAATCAATACAACTGTACTATCCTCCTTCAATATCAATACAACTGTACTATCCTCCTTCAATATCAATACAACTGTACTATCCTCCTTCAATATCAATACAACTGTACTATCCCTCCTTCAATATCAATACAACTTGTACTATCCTCCTTCAATATCAAATAAGCTTATCTCCTTCAATCAATACAACTGTACTATCTCATCATTCAATATCAATACAACTGTACTATCCTCCTTCAATATCAATACAACTGTACTATCCTCTCTTTCAATATCAACTGTACTATTCCCTCCTTCAATATCAATACAACTGTACTATCCTTCGTATCAATACAACTGTACTATCCTCCTTCAATATCAATACAACTGTACTATCTCTCCTTCAATATCACAACTGTACTATCACTCATCATCTACAACTGTACTATCCTCCTTCAATATACAACTGTACTACCCTCCTTCAATATCAATACAACTGTACTATCCCTCCTTCAATATCAATACAACTGTACTATCCTCCTTCAATATCATACAACTGTACTATCTCCTTCAATATCAATACAACGTACTATCCTCCTTCAATATCAACACTGTACTATCCCTCCTTCAATATCAGCTGTATCCTCCTTCAATATCAACTGTACTACCTCCTTCAATTCAGTACAACTGTACTATCCCTCCTTCAATATCAATACAACTGTACTATCCTCCTTCAATATCAACTGTACTATCCCTCCTTCAATATCAATACAACTGTACTATCCCTCCTTCAATATCAATACAACTGTACTATCCCTCCTTCAATATCAATACAACTGTACTATCCTCCTTCAATATCAATACAACTGTACTATCCCTTCAATATCAATGCAACTGTACTATCCCTCATTCAATATCAATACAACTGTACTATCACTCCTTCAATATCAATACAACTGTACTATCCTCCTTCAATATCAATACAACTGTGCACCATCCCTCTTCAATATCAATACAACTGTACTATCCTCCTTCAATAACAATACAACTGTACTATCCCTCCTTCAATATCAATACAACTGTACTATCCCTCCTTCAATATCAACTGTACCACCCTCCTTCAATATCAATACAACTGTACTATCCTCCTTCAATATCAACTGTACTATCCCTCCTTCAATATCAATACAACTGTACTATCCTCCTTCAATATCAATACAACTGTACTATCCTCCTTCAATATCAATACAACTGTACTATCCTCCTTCAATATCAATACAACTGTACTATCCCTCCTTCAATATCAATACAACTGTACTATCTCATAACTCCTTCAATATCAATACAACTGTACTATCCTCCTTCAATATCAATACAACTGTACTATCCCTCCTTCAATATCAATACAACTGTACTATCCTCCTTCAATATCAATACAACTGTACTATCCTCCTTCAATATCAATACAACTGTACTATCCTCCTTCAATATCAATCTGTACTATCCCTCCTTCAATAACAATACAACTGTACTATCCTCCTTCAATATCAATACACTGTGCTATCATCCTTCAATATCAGTACAACTGTACTATCCTCCTTCAATATCAATACAACTGTACTATCCTCCTTCAATATCAATACAACTGTACTATCCTCCTTCAATATCAATACAACTGTACTATCCTCCTTCAATATCAATACAACTGTACTATCCCTCCTTCAATAACAATACAACTGTACTATCCTCCTTCAATATCAATACAACTGTACTATCCTCCTTCAATAACAATACAACTGTACTATCCTCCTTCAATATCAATACAACTGTACTATCCTCCTTCAATATCAATACAACTGTACTATCCCTCCTTCAATATCAACAACTGTACTATCCTCCTTCAATATCATACAACTGTACTATCCTCCTTCAATATCAATACAACTGTACTATCCTCCTTCAATATCAATATCAACTGTACTATCCTCCTTCAATATCATACAACTGTACTATCCCTCCTTCAATATCAATAACAACTGTACTATCCTCACTTCAGTATCAATACCAGCTGTGCTATCCTCCTAATAACATACATGCAACTTACTCATTCCTCCTTCAATATCAATACAACTGTACTATCCTCCTTCGATAAAAATACAACTGTACTATCCTCCTTCAATATCAATACAACTGTACTATCACTCTTCAATATCAATACAACTGTACTATCACTCCTTCAATTCAATACAACTGTACTATCCCTCCTTCAATATCAAATCAGCTGTACTATCCTCCTTCAATATCAATACAACTGTACTATCCTCCTTCAATATCAATACAACTGTACTATCCCTCCTTCAATATCAATATCAACTGTACTATCCTCCTTCAATATCAATACAACTGTACTATCCTCCTTCAATATCAATACAACTGTACTATCCCTCCTTCAATATCAATATCAACTGTACTATCCTCCTTCAATATCAATACAACTGTACTATCCCTGCTTCAATAACAATACAACTGTACTATCCTCCTTCAATATCAATACAACTGTACTATCCCTCCTTCAATAACAATACAACTGTACTATCCTCCTTCAATATCAATACAACTGTACTATCCTCCTTCAATATCAATACAACTGTACTATCCTCCTTCAATATCAATACAACTGTACTATCCCTCCTTCAATATCAATACAACTGTACTATCCCTCCTTCAATATCAATACAACTGTACTATCCTCCTTCAATATCAATACAACTGTACTATCCTCCTTCAAGTATCAATATCAACTGTACTATCCCTCCTTCAATATCAATACAACTGTACTATCCTCCTTCAATATCAATACAACTGTACTATCCTCCTTCAATATCAATACAACTGTACTACCCTCCTTCAATATCAATACAACTGTACTATCCCTCCTTCAATATCAATATCAACTGTACTATCCTCCTTCAATATCAATACAACTGTACTATCCTCCTTCAATATCAATACAACTGTACTATCCTCCTTCAATATCAATACAACTGTACTACCCTCCTTCAATATCAATACAACTGTACTATCCCTCCTTCAATATCAACTGTACTACCCTCCTTCAATATCAATACAACTGTACTATCCTCCTTCAATATCAATACAACTGTACTATCCTCCTTCAATATCAATACAACTGTACTATCCTCCTTCAATATCAATATCAACTGTACTATCCTCCTTCAATATCAATACAACTGTACTATCCTCCTTCAATATCAATACAACTGTACTACCCTCCTTCAATATCAATACAACTGTACTATCCCTCCTTCAATATCAATACAACTGAACTTTCCCTCCTTCAATATCAACTGTACTATCCCTCCTTCAATATCAATACAACTGTACTATCCTCCTTCAATATCAATACAACTGTACTATCCTCCTTCAATATCAATACAACTGTACTATCCCTCCTTCAATATCAATACAACTGTACTATCCCTCCTTCAATATCAATCAACTGTACTATCCTCCTTCAATATCAATACAACTGTACTATCCTCTTCAATATAAACTGTACTATCCCTCCTTCAATATCAATACAACTGTACTATCCCTCCTTCAATATCAATACAACTGTGCTATCCCTCCTTCAATATCAATACAACTGTACTACTCCTTCAATATCAATACAACTGTACTATCCCTCCTTCAATATCATAACTGTACTATCCCCCTCCTTCAATATCAATACAACTGTACTATCCTCCTTCAATATCAATACAACTGTACTATCCTCCTTCAATATCAATACAACTGTACTATCCCTCCTTCAATATCAATAACTTGCTATCCCTCCTTCAATATCAATACAACTGTACTATCCCTCCTTCATATCAATACAACTGTACTATCCCTCCTTCAATATCATCAACTGTACTATCCCTCCTTCAATATCATTACAACTGTACTATCCCTCCTTCAATATCAATCCACTGTACTATCACTCCTTCAGTATCAATACAACTGTATGCTATCCCTCCTTCAATATAATACAACTGTACTTTATCCCTCCTTCAATATCAATACAACTGTTACTATCTCCTTCAATATCAATACAACTGTACTATCCATCCTTCAATAACAATACAACTGTACTATCCCTCCTTCAATATCAATACAACTGTACTATCCCTCCTTCAATATCAACTGTACTATCCTTCCTTCAATATCAATACAACTGTACTATCCCTCCTTCAATATCAACTGTACTACCCTCCTTCAATATCAATACAACTGTACTATCCTCCTTCAATATCAACTGTACTATCCCACCTTCAATATCAACTGTACTATCCCTCCTTCAATATCAATACAACTGTACTATCCTCCTTGAAAATCAATACAACTGTACTATCCCTCCTTCAATATCAATACAACTGTACTATCCCTCCTTCAATACAACTGTACTATCCCTCCTTCAATATCAATACAACTGTACTATCCCTCCTTCAATAACAATACAACTGTACTATCCTCCTTCAATAACAATATCAACTGTACTATCCTCCTTCAATATCAATACAACTGTACTATCCTCCTTCAATATCAATATCAACTGTACTATCCTCCTTCAATATCAATACAACTGTACTATCCTCCTTCAATATCAATACAACTGTACTATCCTCCTTCAATATCAATACAACTGTACTATCCCTCCTTCAATATCAATACAACTGTACTATCCCTCCTTCAATATCAACTGTACTATCCCTCCTTCAATATCAATACAACTGTACTATCCTCCTTGAAAATCAATACAACTGTACTATCCCTCCTTCAATATCAATACAACTGTATTATCCTCCTTCAATATCAATACAACTGTACTATCCTCCTTCAATATCAATACAACTGTACTATCCTCCTTCAATATCAATACAACTGTACTATCCCTCCTTCAATATCAATACAAACTGTACTATCCTCCTTATATCATATCAACTTGTACTATCCTCCTTCAATATCAATATCAACTGTACTATCCTCTATTATAAACTGCTTATATCTCCTTCAATATCAATAACTGTACTATCCCTCCTTCAGTATCAATACAACTGTACTATCCCCACTCTTAATACATACTGTATACCCTCCTTCAATATCAATATCAGCTGTACTATCCTCCTTCAGTATCAATACAGCTGTACTATCCTCCTTCAATATCAATACAACTGTACTATCCTCCTTCAATATCAATATCAACTGTACTATCCCTCCTTCAATATCAACTGTACTATCCTCCTTCAATATCAATACAACTGTACTATCCTCCTTCAATATCAATACAACTGTACTACCCTCCTTCAATATCAATACAACTGTACTATCCCTCCTTCAATATCAACTGTACTACCCTCCTTCAATATCAATACAACTGTACTATCCTCCTTCAATATCAATACAACTGTACTATCCTCCTTCAATATCAATACAACTGTACTATCCTCCTTGAAAATCAATACAACTGTACTATCCCTCCTTCAATATCAATACAACTGTATTATCCTCCTTCAATATCAATACAACTGTACTATCCTCCTTCAATATCAATACAACTGTACTATCCTCCTTCAATATCAATACAACTGTACTATCCCTCCTTCAATAACAATACAACTGTACTATCCTCCTTCAATATCAATATCAACTGTACTATCCTCCTTCAATATCAATATCAACTGTACTATCCTCCTTCAATATCAATACAACTGTACTATCCTCCTTCAATATCAATACAACTGTACTACCCTCCTTCAATATCAATACAACTGTACTATCCCTCCTTGAATATCAACTGTACTACCCTCCTTCAATATCAATACAACTGTACTATCCTCCTTCAATATCAATACAACTGTACTATCCTCCTTCAATATCAATACAGCTGTACTATCACTCCTTCAATATCAATATCAACTGTACTATCTCCTTCAATATCAATACAACTGTACTATCCTCCTTCAATATCAATACAACTGTACTACCCTCCTTCAATATCAATACAACTGTACTATCCCTCCTTCAATATCAACTGTACTACCCTCCTTCAATATCAATACAACTGTACTATCCCTCCTTCAATATCAACTGTACTACCCTCCTTCAATATCAATACAACTGTACTATCCTCCTTCAATATCAATACAACTGTACTATCCTCCTTCAATATCAATACAACTGTACTATCCCTCCTTCAATATCAATACAACTGTACTATCCTCCTTCAATATCAATACAACTGTACTATCCTCCTTCAATATCAATACAACTGTACTATCCCTCCTTCAATATCAATACAACTGTACTATCCCTCCTTCAATCAATACAACTGTACTATCCTCCTTCAATATCAATACAACTGTACTATCCTCCTTCAATATCAATACAACTGTACTATCCCTCCTTCAATATCAATACAACTGTACTATCCCTCCTTCAATATCAACTGTACTATCCTCCTTCAATATCAATACAACTGTACTATCCCTCCTTCAATATCAACTGTACTACCCTCCTTCAATATCAATACAACTGTACTATCCTCCTTCAATATCAACTGTACTATCCCTCCTTCAATATAACTGTACTATCCCTCCTTCAATATCAACTGTACTACCCTCCTTCAATATCAATACAACTGTACTATCCCTCCTTCAATATCAATACAACTGTACTATCCTCCTTCAATATCAACTGTACTATCCCTCCTTCAATATCAATACAACTGTACTATCCTCCTTCAATATCAATACAACTGTACTATCCCTCCTTCAATATCAATACAACTGTACTATCCTCCTTCAATATCAATACAACTGTACTATCCCTCCTTCAATATCAATACAACTGTACTATCCCTCCTTCAATAACAATACAACTGTACTATCCTCCTTCAATATCAATACAACTGTACTATCCTCCTTCAATATCAATACAACTGTACCATCCCTCCTTCAATATCAATACAACTGTACTATCCCTCCTTCAATAACAATACAACTGTACTATCCCTCCTTCAATATCAATACAACTGTACTATCCCTCCTTCAATATCAACTGTACTACCCTCCTTCAATATCAATACAACTGTACTATCCTCCTTCAATATCAACTGTACTATCCCTCCTTCAATATCAATACAACTGTACTATCCTCCTTCAATATCAATACAACTGTACTATCCCTCCTTCAATATCAATACAACTGTACTATCCTCCTTCAATATCAATACAGCTGTATATCTCCTTCAGTCTCAATGCAGCTGTACTATCTCATTCAATATCAAGCTGTGCTATCCACTCCTTCAATATCAATACAGCTGTGCTATCTCCTTCAATATCAATACAACTGTACTATCACTCATTCAATATCAATACAGCTGAACTATCACTCATTCATATCATACGGCTGTGCGTCATCCTCCATTATCAATGCAGCTGTGCTATCCATTTCAGTATCAATACTAGCTGTGCTATCCTCCTTCAATATCAAATGTACCTGTCTTCACTCCTTCATTATCAGTACAGCTGTACTATCACTCCTTCAATATCAGTACAGCTGTACTATCCTCATATATCAATACAGCTGTGCTATCCACTCCTTCAATATCAATACAACTGTACTATGCTCCTTCAATATCAATACAACTTACTACCTCCTTCAATAACAATACAACTGCTATCCCTCCTTCAATATCAGTACAGCTGTGCTATCCTCCTTCAATATCAATACAGCTGTACTATCATCCTTCAATATCAATACAGCTGTTTACTATCCACTCCTTCAATATCAATACAACTGTACTATCCTCCTTCAATATCAATACAACTGTACTATCTCCTTCAGTATCAATACAACTGTACTATCACTCCTTCATATCAATATCAGCTGTGCTATCACTCCTTCAATATCAATACAACTGTACTATCCTCCTTCAATATCAATACAACTGTACTATCCCTCCTTCAATATCAATATCAACTGTACTATCCTCCTTCAATATCAATACAACTGTACTATCCCTCCTTCAATATCAATACAACTGTACTATCCTCCTTCAATAACAATAGATCTGCTCATTTTCAGGACGTCTTGTTCCCTATTCCCACATGCAGTACTATACTTGGTAGTCTTTCTTTAAAACAATACTAGAGAAAGTGTTTAGTGTCTGTAATTACCTGTTGATCAGCAGCAGCTGGTTATTAAGATATGTCAGAAGGGTTTGGTTCAGAGCTGTAGTTCTGTTCTCATTAATTGGTGATTATTAAACTGGTAGAGATGAAAAGGCAGAAAAGGGCTGGATTATGCTCTCTCGCTCTGTGTCTCTGTCTCTCTCTGTGTGTCTCTGTCTCTCTCTGTGTGTCTCTGTCTCTCTCTGTGTGTCTCTGTCTCTCTATGTGTGTCTCTGTCTCTCTCTGTGTGTCTCTGTCTCTCTCTGTGTGTCTCTGTCTCTCTCTGTGTGTCTCTGTCTCTCTGTGTGTCTCTGTCTCTCTCTCTGTGTCTCTGTCTCTCTCTCTGTGTCTCTGTCTCTCTCTGTGTGTCTCTGTCTCTCTCCGTGTGTCTCTGTCTCTCTGTGTGTGTCTCTGTCTCTCTCTCTGTGTCTCTGTCTCTCTCTGTGTGTCTCTGTCTCTCTCTCTGTGTCTCTGTCTCTCTCTGTGTGTCTCTGTCTCTCTCAGTGTGTCTCTGTCTCTCTCTGTGTGTCTCTCTCTCTCTCTGTGTCTGTCTGTCTCTCTCTCTCTCTGTGTCTGTCTGTCTCTCTCTGTGTCTCCGTCTCTCTCTGTGTCTCTGTCTCTCTCTGTGTCTGTCTCTCTCTGTGTCTCTGTCTCTCTCAGTGTGTCTTTGTCTCTCTCAGTGTGTCTCTGTCTCTCTCTGTGTGTCTCTGTCTCTCTCTGTGTGTCTCTCTCTGTGTGTCTCTGTCTCTCTCTGTGTCTCTGTCTCTCTCTGTGTCTCTGTCTCTCTCTGTGTGTCTCTGTCTCTCTCTGTGTGTCTCTGTCTCTCTCTGTGTGTCTCTGTCTCTCTCTGTGTGTCTTTGTCTCTCTCAGTGTGTCTCTGTCTCTCTCTGTGTGTCTCTGTCTCTCTCTGTGTGTCTCTCTCTGTGTGTCTCTGTCTCTCTCTGTGTGTCTCTGTCTCTCTCTGTGTCTCTGTCTCTCTCTGTGTGTGTCTCTGTCTCTCTCTGTGTGTCTCTGTCTCTCTCTCTGTGTCTCTGTCTCTCTCTGTGTGTCTCTGTCTCTCTCTGTGTGTCTCTGTCTCTCTCTGTGTGTCTCTGTCTCTCTCTGTGTGTCTCTGTCTCTCTCTGTCTCTCTCTGTGTGTCTCTGTCTCTCTCTGTGTGTCTCTGTCTCTCTCTGTATGTGTCTGTCTCTCTCTGTGTCTGTCTCTCTCTGTGTCTCCATCTCTCTCTCTGTCTCTGTCTCTCTCTGTGTGTCTCTGTCTCTCTTTGTGTCTCTGTCTCTCTCTGTGTCTCTGTCTCTATCAGTGTGTCTCTGTCTCTCTCAATGTGTATCTGTCTCTCTCAATGTGTCTCTGTCTCTCTCTCTGTGTCTCCGTCTCTCTCTTTGTCTCTGTCTCTCTCTCTTTGTCTCTGTCTCTCTCAGTGTGTCTCTGTCTCTCTCAGTGTGTCTCTGTCTCTCTCAGTGTGTCTCTGTCTCTCTCTGTGTGTCTCTGTCTCTCTCTGTGTCTCTCTCTCTGTGTGTCTCTGTGTCTCTCTGTGTCTCTGTCTCTCTCTCTCTGTGTTTCTGTCTCTCTCTGTGTCTCTGTCTCTCTCTGTGTCTCTGTCTCTCTCTGTGTCTCTGTCTCGCTCTGTGTCTCTGTCTCTCTCTGTGTGTCTCTGTCTCTCTCTGTGTGTCTCTGTCTCTCTCTGTGTGTCTCTGTCTCTCTATGTGTGTCTCTGTCTCTCTCTGTGTGTCTCTGTCTCTCTCTGTGTGTCTCTGTCTCTCTCTGTGTGTCTCTGTCTCTCTCTGTGTGTCTCTGTCTCTCTCTCTGTGTCTCTGTCTCTCTCTCTGTGTCTCTGTCTCTCTCTGTGTGTCTCTGTCTCTCTCCGTGTGTCTCTGTCTCTCTGTGTGTGTCTCTGTCTCTCTCTCTGTGTGTCTGTGTCTCTCTGTGTGTCTCTGTCTCTCTCTCTGTGTCTCTGTCTCTCTCTGTGTGTCTCTGTCTCTCTCGTGTGTCTCTGTCTCTCTCTGTGTGTCTCTCTCTCTCTCTGTGTCTGTCTGTCTCTCTCTCTGTGTCTGTCTGTCTCTCTCTGTGTGTCCGTCTCTCTCTGTGTCTCTGTCTCTCTCTGTGTCTGTCTCTCTCTGTGTCTCTGTCTCTCTCAGTGTGTCTTTGTCTCTCTCAGTGTGTCTCTGTCTCTCTCTGTGTGTCTCTGTCTCTCTCTGTGTGTCTCTCTCTGTGTGTCTCTGTCTCTCTCTGTGTCTCTGTCTCTCTCTGTGTCTCTGTCTCTCTCTGTGTGTCTCTGTCTCTCTCTGGTGTGTCTCTCTCTCTGTGTGTCTCTGTCTCTCTCTGTGTGTCTTTGTCTCTCTCAGTGTGTCTCTGTCTCTCTCTGTGTGTCTCTGTCTCTCTCTGTGTGTCTCTCTCTGTGTGTCTCTGTCTCTCTCTGTGTCTCTGTCTCTCTCTGTGTCTCTGTCTCTCTCTGTGTGTCTCTGTCTCTCTCTGTGTGTCTCTGTCTCTCTCTGTGTGTCTCTGTCTCTCTCTGTGTGTCTCTGTCTCTCTCTGTGTGTCTCTGTCTCTCTCTGTGTGTCTCTGTCTCTCTCTGTCTCTCTCTGTGTGTCTCTGTCTCTCTCTGTGTGTCTCTGTCTCTCTCTGTATGTGTCTGTCTCTCTCTCTGTCTGTCTCTCTCTGTGTCTCCATCTCTCTCTCTGTCTCTGTCTCTCTCTGTGTGTCTCTGTCTCTCTTTGTGTCTCTGTCTCTCTCTGTGTCTCTGTCTCTATCAGTGTGTCTCTGTCTCTCTCAATGTGTATCTGTCTCTCTCAATGTGTCTCTGTCTCTCTCTGTGTCTCCGTCTCTCTCTTTTGTCTCTGTCTCTCTCTCTTTGTCTCTGTCTCTCTCAGTGTGTCTCTGTCTCTCTCAGTGTGTCTCTGTCTCTCTCAGTGTGTCTCTGTCTCTCTCTGTGTGTCTCTGTCTCTCTCTGTGTCTCTCTCTCTGTGTGTCTCTGTGTCTCTCTGTGTCTCTGTCTCTCTCTCTCTGTGTTTCTGTCTCTCTCTGTGTCTCTGTCTCTCTCTGTGTCTCTGTCTCTCTCTGTGTCTCTGTCTCTCTCTGTGTCTCTGTCTCTCTCTGTGTGTCTCTGTCTCTCTCAGTGTGTATCTGTCTCTCTCTGTGTGTCTCGGTCGCTCTCTGTGTGTCTCTGTCTCTCTCTGTGTGTCTCTGTCTCGCTCTGTGTGTCTCTGTCTCTTTCTGTGTGTCTCTGTCTCTCTCTGTGTGTCTCTGTCTCTTTCTGTGTGTCTCTGTCTCTTTCTCTTTTTCTCTCTCTCTCTCTCTCTCTGTGTCTCTGTCTCTCTCTGTGTGTCTCTGTCTCTCTCTGTGTTTCTCTGACTCTCTCTGTGTCTCTGTCTCTTTCTCTGTTTCTCTCTCTCTCTGTGTCTCTGTCTCTCTCTGTGTGTCTCTGTCTCTGTCTGTGTCTCTGTCTCTCTGTGTGTCTCTGTCGCTCTCTGTGTGTCTCTCTCTCTATCTGTGTGTCTCTGTCTCTCTCTGTGTCTCTGACTCTCTCTGTGTCTCTGACTCTTTCTCTTTCTCTCTCTCTCTCTCTCTCTCTCTGTGTCTCTGTCTCTCTCTGTGTGTCTCTGTCTCTCTCTGTGTTTCTCTGACTCTCTCTGTGTCTCTGTCTCTTTCTCTGTTTCTCTCTCTCTCTGTGTCTCTGTCTCTCTCAGTGTGTCTCTGTCTCTGTCTGTGTCTCTGTCTCTCTGTGTGTCTCTGTCGCTCTCTGTGTGTCTCTCTCTCTATCTGTGTGTCTCTGTCTCTCTCTGTGTCTCTGACTCTCTCTGTGTCTCTGTCTCTTTCTCTGTTTATCTCTCTCTCTCTGTGTCTCTGTCTCTCTCAGTGTGTCTCTGTCTCTCTCTGTGTGTCTCTGTCTCTTTCTCTGTTTCTCTCTCTCTTTCTGTGTCTCTGTCTCTCTCTGTGTGTCTCTGTCTCTCTCTGTGTGTCTCTGTCTCTCTCTGTGTGTCTCTGTCTCTCTCTGTGTGTCTCTGTCTCTCTCTGTGTGTCTCTGTCTCTCTCTGTGTGTCTCTGACTCTCTCTGTGTCTCTGTCTCTTTCTCTGTTTCTCTCTCTCTCTGTGTCTCTGTCTCTCTCTGTGTGTCTCTGTCTCTCTCTGTGTGTCTCTGTCTCTCTCTCTGTGCGTCTCTGTCGCTCTCTGTGCGTCTCTGTCGCTCTCTGTGCGTCTCTGTCGCTCTCTGTGCGTCTCTGTCGCTCTCTGTGCGTCTCTGTCGCTCTCTGTGCGTCTCTGTCGCTCTCTGTGCGTCTCTGTCGCTCTCTGTGTGTCTCTGTCTCTCTCTATGTGTCTCTGTCTCTCTCTGTGCGTCTCTGTCTCTCTCTGTGTGTCTGTCTCTCTCTGTGTGTCTCTGTCTCTCTCTGTGTGTCTCTGTTTCTCTCTGTGTGTCTCTGTCTCTCTCTCTGTGTGTCTGTCTCTCTGTGTGTCTCTGTCTCTCTCAGTGTGTCTCTGTCTCTATCTGTGTGTCTCTGACTCTCTCTGTGTGTGTCTCTCTCTGTGGGTGTGCACACATCTGTGTGCGTCTCTCTCTCTCTGCCTGCTGTCTCTCCGTTTGGGGCTTCAGGTCTAGTTTCAAGTCACAGAGGGAAACGGTAACCATAACAACAGGTAACCACTAACAACAGCTGAGAACGTTGAGAGCAGAGTAGAGTAGAGTGGTGGCTGAGTGGCAAATTAGCTTGTTTAATGACAGTGGAAGAATCCCCAGCAAACCCGGAACATTCCCAGAACATTAGATAAGATTCCCATGAAATTCTAGATAGGGTTTTATCTAACATTAGGATAATAACATCCTAAAAACATACAAAGGATGTTTTTGATAAAAAAACATTTACATCTTTTATTATATTTTTAATGAAATATGCTTGGAATGTTTTACCGTTCACTAAAATGTTGTGCGCAACATCTGTAACAACATTTAAGTTTTAGTCATTTAGCAGACGCAGTTAGTGCATTCATTTTAAAATAGCTAGGTGGGACAACCACATATCACAGGCATAACCATTACTATATAAATACCTGCTATGCTGATGAGGTAACATTATAACCACTACTATATAAATACCTGCTATGCTGATGAGGTAACATTATAACCACTACTATATAAATACCTGCTATGCTGATGAGGTAACATTATAACCACCACTATATAAATACCTGTTATGCTGATGAGGTAACATTATAACCACTACTATATAAATACCTGCTATGCTGATGAGGTAACATTATAACCACCACTATATAAATACCTGCTATGCTGATGAGGTAACATTATAACCACTACTATATAAATACCTGATATGCTGATGAGGTAACATTATAACCACCACTATATAAATACCTGCTATGCTGATGAGGTAACATTATAACCACCACTATATAAATACCTGTTATGCTGATGAGGTAACATTATAACCACTACTATATAAATACCTGCTATGCTGATGAGGTAACATTATAACCACCACTATATAAATACCTGTTATGCTGATGAGGTAACATTATAACCACTACTATATAAATACCTGCTATGCTGATGAGGTAACATTATAACCACCACTATATAAATACCTGCTATGCTGATGAGGTAACATTATAACCACTACTATATAAATACCTGCTATGCTGATGAGGTAACATTATAACCACTACTATATAAATACCTGCTATGCTGATGAGGTAACATTATAACCACCACTATATAAATACCTGCTATGCTGATGAGGTAACATTATAACCACCACTATATAAATACCTGTTATGCTGATGAAGTAACATTATAACCACTACTATATAAATACCTGCTATGCTGATGAGGTAACATTATAACCACCACTATATAAATACCTGTTATGCTGATGAGGTAACATTATAACCACTACTATATAAATACCTGATATGCTGATGAGGTAACATTATAACCACCACTATATAAATACCTGCTATGCTGATGAGGTAACATTATAACCACCACTATATAAATACCTGCTATGCTGATGAGGTAACATTATAACCACCACTATATCAATACCTGCTATGCTGATGAGGTAACATTATAACCACCACTATATAAATACCTGTTATGCTGATGAGGTAACATTATAACCACTACTATATAAATACCTGCTATGCTGATGAGGTAACATTATAACCACCACTATATAAATACCTGTTATGCTGATGAGGTAACATTATAACCACTACTATATAAATACCTGCTATGCTGATGAGGTAACATTATAACCACTACTATATAAATACCAGCTTTGCTGATGAGGTAACATTATAACCACTACTATATAAATACCTGCTATGCTGATGAGGTAACATTATAACCACCACTATATAAATACCTGCTATGCTGATGAGGTAACATTATAACCACTACTATATAAATACCTGCTATGCTGATGAGGTAACATTATAACCACCACTATATAAATACCTGCTATGCTGATGAGGTAACATTATAACCACCACTATATAAATACCTGCTATGCTGATGAGGTAACATTATAACCACCACTATATAAATACCTGCTATGCTGATGAGGTAACATTATAACCACCACTATATAAATACCTGCTATGCTGATGAGGTAACATTATAACCACCACTATATAAATACCTGCTATGCTGATGAGGATAGGAGGAGAGGTGTGAGGAGTCTGATGCCAGCCTGTCATTTAACCTGACAACACATTTCATTAGCCAACGCTCCCATAGCCCCAGTACGCCCACCAGCACCCTGGTTCCGATGTAGTGATGTCATGTCTACAGTTCGAACACCAAAGCATCTATTTTAAACACTGTAAGGCTTTTACGTAAATATGTTTTGTTGTTTTGCTATACAGTTTTATATACAGTTTACGGTAGTCTTTCACCATATTACTGTACGGTAGCCTTTCACTATAGTACTGTAGGTAGCCTTTCACCATAGTACTGTAGGTAGCATTTCACCATAGTACTGTACGGTAGCCTTTCACTATAGTACTGTAGGTAGCCTTTCACTATAGTACTGTAGGTAGTCTTTCACCATATTACTGTACGGTGGCCTTTCACTATAGTACTGTAGGTAGCCTTTCACCATAGTACTGTACGGTAGCCTTTCACTATAGTGCTGTAGGTAGTCTTTCACTATAGTACTGTACGGTAGCCTTTCACTATAGTGCTGTAGGTAGTCTTTCACCATAGTACTGTACGGTAGCCTTTCACTATAGTACTGTAGGTAGCCTTTCACTATAGTACTGTAGGTAGCCTTTCACTATAGTACTGTACGGTAGCCTTTCACTATAGTACTGTACGGTAGCCTTTCAATATAGTACTGTAGGTAGCCTTTCACTATAGTACTGTACGGTAGCCTTTCACTATAGTACTGTAGGTAGCCTTTCACTATAGTACTGTACGGTAGCATTTCACTATAGTGCTGTAGGTAGTCTTTCACCATAGTACTGTACGGTAGCCTTTCACTATAGTACTGTAGGTAGCCTTTCACTATAGTACTGTAGGTAGCCTTTCACTATAGTACTGTAGGTAGCCTTTCACTATAGTACTGTAGGTAGCCTTTCACTATAGTACTGTAGGTAGCCTTTCACTATAGTACTGTACGGTAGCCTTTCACTATAGTACTATAGGTAACCTTTCACTATAGTACTGTACGGTAGCCTTTCACTATAGTACTGTAAGTAGCCTTTCACTATAGTACTGTAGGTAGCCTTTCACT
Organism: Coregonus clupeaformis; assembly: GCF_020615455.1. NCBI lineage: Eukaryota > Metazoa > Chordata > Actinopteri > Salmoniformes > Salmonidae > Coregonus > Coregonus clupeaformis. The sequence continues at coordinate 177,141 of NW_025534123.1, forward strand.
ATAGTACTGTACGGTAGCCTTTCACTATAGTACTGTAGGTAGCCTTTCACTATAGTACTATAGGTAACATTTCACTATAGTACTGTATGCTAGCCTTTCACTATAGTACTGTAGGTAGCCTTTCACTATAGTACTGTAGGTAGCCTTTCACTATAGTACTGTACGGTAGCCTTTCACTATAGTACTGTACGGTAGCCTTTCACTATAGTACTGTACGGTAGCCTTTCACTATAGTACTGTACGGTAGCCTTTCACTATAGTACTGTAGGGTAGCCTTTCACTATAGTACTGTACAGTAGCCTTTCACTATAGTACTATAGGTAGCCTTTCACTATAGTACTGTACGGTAGCCTTTCACTATAGTACAGTAGGTAGCCTTTCACTATAGTACTGTAGGTAGCCTTTCACTATAGTACTGTAGGTAGCCTTTCACTATAGTACTGTAGGTAGCCTTTCACTATAGTACTGTAGGGTAGCCTTTCACTATAGTACTGTAGGTAGCCTTTCACTATAGTACTGTACGGTAGCCTTTCACTATAGTACTATAGGTAACCTTTCACTATAGTACTGTACGGTAGCCTTTCACTATAGTACTGGAAGTAGCCTTTCACTATAGTACTGTAGGTAGCCTTTCACTATAGTACTGTACGGTAGCCTTTCACTATAGTACTGTAGGTAGCCTTTCACTATAGTACTATAGGTAGCCTTTCACTATAGTACTGTAGGTAGCCTTTCACTATAGTACAGTAGGTAGCCTTTCACTATAGTACTGTACAGTAGCCTTTCACTATAGTACTGTAGGTAGCCTTTCACTATAGTACTGTACGGTGGCCTTTCACTATAGTACTGTAGGGTAGCCTTTCACTATAGTACTGTAGGTAGCCTTTCACTATAGTACTGTAGGTAGCCTTTCACTATAGTACTGTAGGTAGCCTTTCACTATAGTACTGTAGGTAGCCTTTCACTATAGTACTGTACGGTAGCCTTTCACTATAGTACTGTACGGTAGCCTTTCACTATAGTACTGTACGGTAGCCTTTCACTATAGTACTGTACGGTAGCCTTTCACTATAGTACTGTAGGGTAGCCTTTCACTATAGTACTGTACAGTAGCCTTTCACTATAGTACTGTAGGTAGCCTTTCACTATAGTACTATAGGTAACATTTCACTATAGTACTGTATGCTAGCCTTTCACTATAGTACTATAGGTAACCTTTCACTATCGTACTGTACGGTAGCCTTTCACTATAGTACTGTAGGTAGCCTTTCACTATAGTACTGTAGGTAGCCTTTCACTATAGTACTGTAGGTAGCCTTTCACTATAGTACTGTACGGTAGCCTTTCACTATAGTACTGTACAGTAGCCTTTCACTATAGTACTGTACGGTAGTCTTTCACTATAGTACTGTACGGTAGCCTTTCACTATAGTACTCTAGGTAGCCTTTCACTATAGTACTGTAGGGTAGCCTTTCACTATAGTACTGTACGGTAGCCTTTCACTATAGTACTCTAGGTAGCCTTTCACTATAGTACTGAACGGTAGCCTTTCACTATAGTACTGTAGGGTAGCCTTTCACTATAGTACTGTAGGTAGCCTTTCACTATAGTACTGTACGGTAGCCTTTCACTATAGTACTGTACGGTAGCCTTTCACTATAGTACTCTACGGTAGCCTTTCACTATAGTACTGTAGGGTAGCCTTTCACTATAGTACTGTAGGTAGCCTTTCACTATAGTACTGTAAGGTAGCCTTTCACTATAGTACTGTAGGTAGCCTTTCACTATAGTACTGTAGGGTAGCCTTTCACTATAGTACTGTAGGGTAGCCTTTCACTATAGTACTGTACAGTAGCCTTTCACTATAGTACTGTACGGTAGCCTTTCACTATAGTACTGTACGGTAGCCTTTCACTATAGTACTGTACGGTAGCCTTTCACTATAGTACTGTACAGTAGCCTTTCACTATAGTACTGTAGGTAGCCTTTCACTATAGTACTGTACGGTAGCCTTTCACTATAGTACTGTACGGTAGCCTTTCACTATAGTACTGTAGGTAGCCTTTCACTATAGTACTGTAGGGTAGCCTTTCACTATAGTACTCTAGGTAGCCTTTCACTATAGTACTGTACGGTAGCCTTTCACTATAGTACTGTAGGTAGCCTTTCACTATAGTACTGTACGGTAGCCTTTCACTATAGTACTATAGGGTAGCCTTTCACTATAGTACTCTAGGTAGCCTTTCACTATAGTACTGTAAGGTAGCCTTTCACTATAGTACTGTATGTAGCCTTTCACTATAGTACTGTAGGGTAGCCTTTCACTATAGTACTCTAGGTAGCCTTTCACTATAGTGCTGTACAGTAGCCTTTCACTATAGTACTCTAGGTAGCCTTTCACTATAGTACTGTAGGTAGCCTTTCACTATAGTACTCTAGGTAGCCTTTCACTATAGTGCTGTACAGTAGCCTTTCACTATAGTACTCTAGGTAGCCTTTCACTATAGTACTGTAGGTAGCCTTTCACTATAGTACTGTAGGTAGCCTTTCACCATAGTACTGTAGGGTAGCCTTTCACTATAGTACTCTAGGTAGCCTTTCACTATAGTACTCTAGGTAGCCTTTCACTATAGTACTGTAAGGTAGCCTTTCACTATAGTACTGTATGTAGCCTTTCACTATAGTACTGTAGGGTAGCCTTTCACTATAGTACTGTAGGTAGCCTTTCACTATAGTGCTGTACAGTAGCCTTTCACTATAGTACTCTAGGTAGCCTTTCACTATAGTACTGTAGGTAGCCTTTCACTATAGTACTGTAGGTAGCCTTTCACCATAGTACTGTAGGGTAGCCTTTCACTATAGTACTCTAGGTAGCCTTTCACTATAGTACTGTAGGTAGCCTTTCACTATAGTACTGAACGGTAGCCTTTCACTATAGTACTGTACGGTAGCCTTTCACTATAGTACTGTAGGTAGCCTTTCACTATAGTACTGTACGGTAGCCTTTCACTATAGTACTGTAAGGTAGCCTTTCACTATAGTACTGTACGGTAGCCTTTCACTATAGTACTGTACGGTAGCCTTTCACTATAGTACTGTACGGTAGCCTTTCACTATAGTACTGTACGGTAGCCTTTCACTATAGTACTGTAGGGTAGCCTTTCACTATAGTACTGTAGGGTAGCCTTTCACTATAGTACTGTACAGTAGCCTTTCACTATAGTACTGTACGGTAGCCTTTCACTATAGTACTGTAGGGTAGCCTTTCACTATAGTACTGTAGGGTATTCTTTCACTATAGTACTGTACGGTAGCCTTTCACTATAGTACTGTAGGGTAGCCTTTCACTATAGTACTGTACGGTAGCCTTTCACTATAGTACTGTACAGTAACAGGATGCTAAAGCTGATGATACACTAGCAATTCTTTGAGGCAATATTTCAGAATAGGTGGAGGTGCCGATCAAAATTCCCCAGATATTAAAAGGTTTCCTATTTTCAATAGGAGAAAGTTGCGGCAACCATTGCTGGCAACATTGCTCTGCAAAATGCCTCACAATCTTGCTAGCATATCATCAGCTTAATAGTGTATGTTGTTGTTGTCTGAAGTGAACTGTTGGACTCACAGGGCTGTAGGGCATCTAGCTGACTGTTACTCCCTGACTCAGTGGTTAGTAGAGCAGGCCCCATCACATAACGCACGCGCGCATGCACACACACACACACACACACACACACACACACACACACACGTACACAAACACACACAGACAGACAGACAGAGGGAGCAGTGTTAAGGTTAGTCATGTTGCTCACCTCCCCAGGTAGTGTGATGGGGCCTCTGTGTGTGTGTGTGTGTGGTTCTGTTTGCTCCAGAAATAGAGGGGCTGGTGGGGACTGGATGTAGAATGGAATGGAGAGTGGATAGAGGAGGAGGGGGGAGAGGAGAGGAGGAGAGGAGGGAGAGAGGAGAGGAGAGGGGGAGAAGAGGAGAGGAGAGGAGAGGGGAGGAGAGGAGAGGAGAGGAGAGGAGGGAGATGAGAGGAGAGGAGAGGGAGAGGAGAGGGATTGGAAGAGGAAGAGGAAGAGGAGTGGAAGAGGAGAGGAGAGGGAGAGGAGAGGAGAGGAGAGGAGAGGGAGAGAGGAGAGGAGAGGAGAGAGGAGAGGAGAGGAGAGGAGATGAGAGGGGGAGAGGAGGAGGGGGAGAGGAGAGGAGAGGAGAGGAGGAGAGGGGGGGAGAGGAGAGGGGGTGGAGGAGATGAGGGGGAGGGGGAGAGGAGAGAGAGAGGAGAGGGGGAGAGGAGAGGGGGGAGAGGGAGAGGAGGAGAGGAGAGGAGAGGGGGAGGGGGAGAGGGGAGAGGGGAGGGAGAGGGGGAGAGGAGTGGAGGAGATGAGGGGGGAGGGGGAGAGGAGAGGGGGAGAGGGACATCCAGGACACCCCATCATGTGTGCCACTCACTTAAAGCTATCAAGACCAGGCGCAGAGCAGATAGGGGGACGTGCTAGTCTAGAGATTGCTATTGTAAACATACAGGATGTAACCCTGTCAAGAGACTGCTATTGTAAACATACAGGCTGTAACCCTGTCTAGAGACTGCTATTGTAAACATACAGGGTGTAACCCTGTCTAGAGACTGCTATTGTAAACATACAGGCTGTAACCCTGTCTAGAGACTGCTATTGTAAACATACAGGGTGTAACCCTGTCTAGAGACTGCTATTGTAAACATACAGGATGTAACCCTGTCTAGAGACTGCTATTGTAAACATACAGGGTGTAACCCTGTCTAGAGACTGCTATTGTAAACATACAGGGTGTAACCCTGTCTAGAGACTGCTATTGTAAACATACAGGATGTAACCCTGTCTAGAGACTGCTATTGTAAACATACAGGCTGTAACCCTGTCTAGAGACTGCTATTGTAAACATACAGGGTGTAACCCTGTCTAGAGACTACTATTGTAAACATACAGGATGTAACCCTGTCTAGAGACTGCTATTGTAAACATACAGGCTGTAACCCTGTCTAGAGACTGCTATTGTAAACATACAGGATGTAACCCTGTCTAGAGACTGCTATTGTAAACATACAGGATGTAACCCTGTCTAGAGACTGCTATTGTAAACATACAGGGTGTAACCCTGTCTAGAGACTGCTATTGTAAACATACAGGGTGTAACCCTGTCTAGAGACTGCTATTGTAAACATACAGGCTGTAACCCTGTCTAGAGACTGCTATTGTAAACATACAGGGTGTAACCCTGTCTAGAGACTGCTATTGTAAACATGCAGGATGTAACCCTGTCTAGAGACTGCTATTGTAAACATACAGGATGTAACCCTGTCTAGAGACTGCTATTGTAAACATACAGGATGTAACCCTGTCTAGAGACTGCTATTGTAAACATACAGGCTGTAACCCTGTCTAGAGACTGCTATTGTAAACATACAGGGTGTAACCCTGTCTAGAGACTGCTATTGTAAACATACAGGCTGTAACCCTGTCTAGAGACTGCTATTGTAAACATACAGGCTGTAACCCTGTCTAGAGACTGCTATTGTAAACATACAGGCTGTAACCCTGTCTAGAGACTGCTATTGTAAACATACAGGGTGTAACCCTGTCTAGAGTCTGCTATTGTAAACATACAGGCTGTAACCCTGTCTAGAGTCTGCTATTGTAAACATACAGGATGTAACCCTGTCTAGAGACTGCTATTGTAAACATACAGGATGTAACCCTGTCTAGAGACTGCTATTGTAAACATACAGGCTGTAACCCTGTCTAGAGACTGCTATTGTAAACATACAGGATGTAACCCTGTCTAGAGACTGCTATTGTAAACATACAGGATGTAACCCTGTCTAGAGACTGCTATTGTAAACATACAGGATGTAACCCTGTCTAGAGACTGCTATTGTAAACATACAGGGTGTAACCCTGTCTAGAGACTGCTATTGTAAACATACAGGCTGTAACCCTGTCTAGAGACTGCTATTGTAAACATACAGGGTGTAACCCTGTCTAGAGACTGCTATTGTAAACATACAGGATGTAACCCTGTCTAGAGACTGCTATTGTAAACATACAGGGTGTAACCCTGTCTAGAGACTGCTATTGTAAACATACAGGATGTAACCCTGTCTAGAGACTGCTATTGTAAACATACAGGCTGTAACCCTGTCTAGAGACTGCTATTGTAAACATACAGGGTGTAACCCTGTCTAGAGACTACTATTGTAAACATACAGGATGTAACCCTGTCTAGAGACTGCTATTGTAAACATACAGGCTGTAACCCTGTCTAGAGACTGCTATTGTAAACATACAGGCTGTAACCCTGTCTAGAGACTTCTATTGTAAACATACAGGATGTAACCCCTGTCTAGAGACTGCTATTGTAAACATACAGGATGTAACCCTGTCTAGAGACTGCTATTGTAAACATACAGGGTGTAACCCTGTCTAGAGACTACTATTGTAAACATACAGGGTGTAACCCTGTCTAGAGACTGCTATTGTAAACATACAGGATGTAACCCTGTCTAGAGACTGCTATTGTAAACATACAGGCTGTAACCCTGTCTAGAGACTGCTATTGTAAACATACAGGCTGTAACCCTGTCTAGAGACTGCTATTGTAAACATACAGGGTGTAACCCTGTCTAGAGACTGCTATTGTAAACATACAGGGTGTAACCCTGTCTAGAGACTGCTATTGTAAACATACAGGGTGTAACCCTGTCTAGAGACTGCTATTGTAAACATACAGGCTATAACCCTGTCTAGAGACTGCTATTGTAAACATACAGGGTGTAACCCTGTCTAGAGACTGCTATTGTAAACATGCAGGATGTAACCCTGTCTAGAGACTGCTATTGTAAACATACAGGATGTAACCCTGTCTAGAGACTGCTATAGACTGCTATAGACTGCTATTGTAAACATACAGGATGTAACCCTGTCTAGAGACTGCTATTGTAAACATACAGGATGTAACCCTGTCTAGAGACTGCTATTGTAAACATACAGGATGTAACCCTGTCTAGAGACTGCTATTGTAAACATACAGGGTGTAACCCTGTCTAGAGACTGCTATTGTAAACATATAGGCTGTAACCCTGTCTAGAGACTGCTATTGTAAACATACAGGGTGTAACCCTGTCTAGAGACTGCTATTGTAAACATACAGGATGTAACCCTGTCTAGAGACTTCTATTGTAAACATACAGGGTGTAACCCTGTCTAGAGACTGCTATTGTAAACATACAGGATGTAACCCTGTCTAGAGACTGCTATTGTAAACATACAGGATGTAACCCTGTCTAGAGACTGCTTATTGTAAACATACAGGATGTAACCCTGTCTAGAGACTGCTATTGTAAACATACAGGATGTAACCCTGTCTAGAGACTGCTATTGTAAACATACAGGGTGTAACCCTGTCTAGAGACTGCTATTGTAAACATACAGGCTGTAACCCTGTCTAGAGACTGCTATTGTAAACATACAGGATGTAACCCTGTCTAGAGACTGCTATTGTAAACATACAGGGTGTAACCCTGTCTAGAGACTGCTATTGTAAACATACAGGCTGTAACCCTGTCTAGAGACTGCTATTGTAAACATACAGGGTGTAACCCTGTCTAGAGACTGCTATTGTAAACATACAGGATGTAACCCTGTCTAGAGACTGCTATTGTAAACATACAGGGTGTAACCCTGTCTAGAGACTGCTATTGTAAACATACAGGATGTAACCCTGTCTAGAGACTGCTATTGTAAACATACAGGGTGTAACCCTGTCTAGAGACTGCTATTGTAAACATACAGGGTGTAACCCTGTCTAGAGACTGCTATTGTAAACATACAGGATGTAACCCTGTCTAGAGACAGCTATTGTAAACATACAGGGTGTAACCCTGTCTAGAGACTGCTATTGTAAACATACAGGGTGTAACCCTGTCTAGAGACTGCTATTGTAAACATACAGGCTGTAACCCTGTCTAGAGACTGCTATTGTAAACATACAGGCTGTAACCCTGTCTAGAGACTGCTATTGTAAACATACAGGCTGTAACCCTGTCTAGAGACTGCTATTGTAAACATACAGGGTGTAACCCTGTTCTAGAGACTGCTATTGTAAACATACAGGATGTAACCCTGTCTAGAGACTGCTATTGTAAACATACAGGCTGTAACCCTGTCTAGAGACTGCTATTGTAAACATACAGGGTGTAACCCTGTCTAGAGACTGCTATTGTAAACATACAGGGTGTAACCCTGTCTAGAGACTGCTATTGTAAACATACAGGGTGTAACCCTGTCTAGAGTCTGCTATTGTAAACATACAGGGTGTAACCCTGTCTAGAGACTGCTATTGTAAACATACAGGGTGTAACCCTGTCTAGAGACTGCTATTGTAAACATACAGGCTGTAACCCTGTCTAGAGACTGCTATTGTAAACATACAGGATGTAACCCTGTCTAGAGACTGCTATTGTAAACATACAGGATGTAACCCTGTCTAGAGACTGCTATTGTAAACATACAGGGTGTAACCCTGTCTAGAGACTGCTATTGTAAACATACAGGCTGTAACCCTGTCTAGAGACTGCTATTGTAAACATACAGGCTGTAACCCTGTCTAAAGACTGCTATTGTAAACATACAGGGTGTAACCCCTGTCTAGAGACTGCTAGTTGTAAACATACAGGCTGTAACCCTGTCTAGAGACTGCTATTGTAAACATACAGGATGTAACCCTGTCTAGAGACTGCTATTGTAAACATACAGGGTGTAACCCTGTCTAGAGACTGCTATTGTAAACATACAGGGTGTAACCCTGTCTAGAGACTGCTATTGTAAACATACAGGGTGTAACCCTGTCTAGAGACTGCTATTGTAAACATACAGGCTGTAACCCTGTCTAGAGACTGCTATTGTAAACATACAGGCTGTAACCCTGTCTAGAGACTGCTATTGTAAACATACAGGATGTAACCCTGTCTAGAGACTGCTATTGTAAACATACAGGGTGTAACCCTGTCTAGAGACTGCTATTGTAAACATACAGGATGTAACCCTGTCTAGAGACTGCTATTGTAAACATACAGGCTGTAACCCTGTCTAGAGACTGCTATTGTAAACATACAGGCTGTAACCCTGTCTAGAGACTGCTATTGTAAACATACAGGGTGTAACCCTGTCTAGAGACTGCTATTGTAAACATACAGGATGTAACCCTGTCTAGAGACTGCTATTGTAAACATACAGGCTGTAACCCTGTCTAGAGACTGCTATTGTAAACATACAGGGTGTAACCCTGTCTAGAGACTGCTATTGTAAACATACAGGGTGTAACCCTGTCTAGAGACTGCTATTGTAAACATACAGGGTGTAACCCTGTCTAGAGACTGCTATTGTAAACATACAGGGTGTAACCCTGTCTAGAGACTGCTATTGTAAACATACAGGATGTAACCCTGTCTAGAGACTGCTATTGTAAACATACAGGCTGTAACCCTGTCTAGAGACTGCTATTGTAAACATACAGGCTGTAACCCTGTCTAGAGACTGCTATTGTAAACATACAGGAGGTAACCCTGTCTAGAGACTGCTATTGTAAACATACAGGCTGTAACCCTGTCTAGAGACTGCTACAGTAAACATACAGGGTGTAACCCTGTCTAGAGACTGCTATTGTAAACATACAGGGTGTAACCCTGTCTAGAGACTGCTATTGTAAACATACAGGGTGTAACCCTGTCTAGAGACTGCTATTGTAAACATACAGGGTGTAACCCTGTCTAGAGACTGGTATTGTAAACATACAGGCTGTAACCCTGTCTAGAGTCTGCTATTGTAAACATACAGGGTGTAACCCTTTCTAGAGACTGCTATTAAACATACAGGGTGTAACCCTGTCTAGAGACTGGTATTGTAAACATACAGGCTGTAACCCTGTCTAGAGACTGCTATTGTAAACATACAGGATGTAACCCTGTCTAGAGACTGCTATTGTAAACATACAGGCTGTAACCCTGTCTAGAGACTGCTATTGTAAACATACAGGGATGTAACCCTGTCTAGAGACTGCTATTGTAAACATACAGGATGTAACCCTGTCTAGAGACTGCTATTGTAAACATACAGGCTGTAACCCTGTCTAGAGACTGCTATTGTAAACAGACAGGATGTAACCCTGTCTAGAGACTGCTATTGTAAACATACAGGCTGTAACCCTGTCTAGAGACTGCTATTGTAAACATACAGGGTGTAACCCTGTCTAGAGACTGCTATTGTAAACATACAGGGTGTAACCCTGTCTAGAGACTGCTATTGTAAACATACAGGGTGTAACCCTGTCTAGAGACTGCTATTGTAAACATACAGGCTGTAACCCTGTCTAGAGACTGCTATTGTAAACATACAGGCTGTAACCCTGTCTAGAGACTGCTATTGTAAACATACAGGCTGTAACCCTGTCTAGAGACTGCTATTGTAAACATACAGGATGTAACCCTGTCTAGAGACTGCTATTGTAAACATACAGGATGTAACCCTGTCTAGAGACTGCTATTGTAAACATACAGGCTGTAACCCTGTCTAGAGACTGCTATTGTAAACATACAGGATGTAACCCTGTCTAGAGACTGCTATTGTAAACATACAGGCTGTAACCCTGTCTAGAGACTGCTATTGTAAACATACAGGATGTAACCCTGTCTAGAGACTGCTATTGTAAACATGCAGGCTGTAACCCTGTCCAGAGACTGCTATTGTAAACATACAGGCTGTAACCCTGTCTAGAGACTGCTATTGTAAACATACAGGATGTAACCCTGTCTAGAGATCTGCTATTGTAAACATACAGGATTTAACCCTGTCTAGAGACTGCTATTGTAAACATACAGGGTGTAACCCTGTCTAGAGACTGCTATTGTAAACATACAGGCTGTAACCCTGTCTAGAGACTGCTATTGTAAACATACAGGCTGTAACCCTGTCTAGAGACTGCTATTGTAAACATACAGGCTGTAACCCTGTTAGAGACTGCTATTGTAAACATACAGGCTGTAACCCTGTCTAGAGACTGCTATTGTAAACATACAGGATGTAACCCTGTCTAGAGACTGCTATTGTAAACATACAGGGTGTAACCCTGTCTAGAGACTACTATTGTAAACATACAGGGTGTAACCCTGTCTAGAGACTTCTATTGTAAACATACAGGCTGTAACCCTGTCTAGAGACTGCTATTGTAAACATACAGGCTGTAACCCTGTCCAGAGACTGCTATTGTAAACATACAGGATGTAACCCTGTCTAGAGACTGCTATTGTAAACATACAGGATGTAACCCTGTCTAGAGACTGCTATTGTAAACATACAGGATGTAACCCTGTCTAGAGACTGCTATTGTAAACATACAGGGTGTAACCCTGTCTAGAGACTGCTATTGTAAACATATAGGCTGTAACCCTGTCTAGAGACTGCTATTGTAAACATACAGGGTGTAACCCTGTCTAGAGACTGCTATTGTAAACATACAGGATGTAACCCTGTCTAGAGACTTCTATTGTAAACATACAGGGTGTAACCCTTGTCTAGAGACTGCTATTGTAAACATACAGGATGTAACCCTGTCTAGAGACTGCTATTGTAAACATACAGGATGTAACCCTGTCTAGAGACTGCTATTGTAAACATACAGGATGTAACCCTGTCTAGAGACTGCTATTGTAAACATACAGGATGTAACCCTGTCTAGAGACTGCTAGTTGTAAACATACAGGGTGTAACCCTGTCTAGAGACTGCTATTGTAAACATACAGGCTGTAACCCTGTCTAGAGACTGCTATTGTAAACATACAGGATGTAACCCTGTCTAGAGACTGCTATTGTAAACATACAGGGTGTAACCCTGTCTAGAGACTGCTATTGTAAACATACAGGCTGTAACCCTGTCTAGAGACTGCTATTGTAAACATACAGGGTGTAACCCTGTCTAGAGACTGCTATTGTAAAACATACAGGATGTAACCCTGTCTAGAGACTGCTATTGTAAACATACAGGGTGTAACCCTGTCTAGAGACTGCTATTGTAAACATACAGGCTGTAACCCTGTCTAGAGACTGCTATTGTAAACATACAGGATGTAACCCTGTCTAGAGACTGCTATTGTAAACATACAGGGTGTAACCCTGTCTAGAGACTGCTATTGTAAACATACAGGCTGTAACCCTGTCTAGAGACTGCTATTGTAAACATACAGGATGTAACCCTGTCTAGAGACAGCTATTGTAAACATACAGGGTGTAACCCTGTCTAGAGACTGCTATTGTAAACATACAGGGTGTAACCCTGTCTCAGAGACTGCTATTGTAAAAGCATACAGGCTGTAACCCTGTCTAGAGACTGCTATTGTAAACATACAGGCTGTAACCCTGTCTAGAGACTGCTATTGTAAACATACAGGCTGTAACCCTGTCTAGAGACTGCTATTGTAAACATACAGGGTGTAACCCTGTCTAGAGACTGCTATTGTAAACATACAGGATGTAACCCTGTCTAGAGACTGCTATTGTAAACATACAGGCTGTAACCCTGTCTAGAGACTGCTATTGTAAACATACAGGGTGTAACCCTGTCTAGAGACTGCTATTGTAAACATACAGGGTGTAACCCTGTCTAGAGACTGGCTATTGTAAACATACAGGGTGTAACCCTGTCTAGAGTCTGCTATTGTAAACATACAGGGTGTAACCCTGTCTAGAGACTGCTATTGTAAACATACAGGGTGTAACCCTGTCTAGAGACTGCTATTGTAAACATACAGGCTGTAACCCTGTCTAGAGACTGCTATTGTAAACATACAGGATGTAACCCTGTCTAGAGACTGCTATTGTAAACATACAGGATGTAACCCTGTCTAGAGACTGCTATTGTAAACATACAGGTGTAACCCTGTCTAGAGACTGCTTATTGTAAACATACAGGCTGTAACCCTGTCTAGAGACTGCTATTGTAAACATACAGGCTGTAACCCTGTCTAAAGACTGCTATTGTAAACATACAGGGTGTAACCCTGTCTAGAGACTGCTATTGTAAACATACAGGCTGTAACCCTGTCTAGAGACTGCTATTGTAAACATACAGGATGTAACCCTTGTCTAGAGACTGCTATTGTAAACATACAGGGTGTAACCCTGTCTAGAGACTGCTATTGTAAACATACAGGGTGTAACCCTGTCCAGAGACTGCTATTGTAAACATACAGGGTGTAACCCTGTCTAGAGACTGCTATTGTAAACATACAGGCTGTAACCCTGTCTAGAGACTGCTATTGTAAACATACAGGCTGTAACCCTGTCTAGAGACTGCTATTGTAAACATACAGGATGTAACCCTGTCTAGAGACTGCTATTGTAAACATACAGGGTGTAACCCTGTCTAGAGACTGCTATTGTAAACATACAGGATGTAACCCTGTCTAGAGACTGCTATTGTAAACATACAGGCTGTAACCCTGTCCAGAGACTGCTATTGTAAACATACAGGCTGTAACCCTGTCTAGAGACTGCTATTGTAAACATACAGGGTGTAACCCTGTCTAGAGACTGCTATTGTAAACATACAGGATGTAACCCTGTCTAGAGACTGCTATTGTAAACATACAGGCTGTAACCCTGTCTAGAGACTGCTATTGTAAACATACAGGGTGTAACCCTGTCTAGAGACTGCTATTGTAAACATACAGGGTGTAACCCTGTCTAGAGACTGCTATTGTAAACATACAGGGTGTAACCCTGTCTAGAGACTGCTATTGCAAACATACAGGGTGTAACCCTGTCTAGAGACTGCTATTGTAAAACATACAGGATGTAACCCTGTCTAGAGACTGCTATTGTAAACATACAGGCTGTAACCCTGTCTAGAGACTGCTATTGTAAACATACAGGCTGTAACCCTGTCTAGAGACTGCTATTGTAAACATACAGGAGGTAACCCTGTCTAGAGACTGCTATTGTAAACATACAGGCTGTAACCCTGTCTAGAGACTGCTATTGTAAACATACAGGGTGTAACCCTGTCTAGAGACTGCTATTGTAAACATACAGGGTGTAACCCTGTCTAGAGACTGCTATTGTAAACATACAGGGTGTAACCCTGTCTAGAGACTGCTATTGTAAACATACAGGGTGTAACCCTGTCTAGAGACTGGTATTGTAAACATACAGGCTGTAACCCTGTCTAGAGTCTGCTATTGTAAACATACAGGGTGTAACCCTTTCTAGAGACTGCTATTGTAAACATACAGGGTGTAACCCTGTCTAGAGACTGGTATTGTAAACATACAGGCTGTAACCCTGTCTAGAGACTGCTATTGTAAACATACAGGATGTAACCCTGTCTAGAGACTGCTATTGTAAACATACAGGCTGTAACCCTGTCTAGAGACTGCTATTGTAAACATACAGGATGTAACCCTGTCTAGAGACTGCTATTGTAAACATACAGGATGTAACCCTGTCTAGAGACTGCTATTGTAAACATACAGGCTGTAACCCTGTCTAGAGACTGCTATTGTAAACAGACAGGATGTAACCCTGTCTAGAGACTGCTATTGTAAACATACAGGCTGTAACCCTGTCTAGAGACTGCTATTGTAAACATACAGGGTGTAACCCTGTCTAGAGACTGCTATTGTAAACATACAGGGTGTAACCCTGTCTAGAGACTGCTATTGTAAACATACAGGGTGTAACCCTGTCTAGAGACTGCTATTGTAAACATACAGGCTGTAACCCTGTCTAGAGACTGCTATTGTAAACATACAGGCTGTAACCCTGTCTAGAGACTGCTATTGTAAACATACAGGCTGTAACCCTGTCTAGAGACTGCTATTGTAAACATACAGGATGTAACCCTGTCTAGAGACTGCTATTGTAAACATACAGGATGTAACCCTGTCTAGAGACTGCTATTGTAAACATACAGGCTGTAACCCTGTCTAGAGACTGCTATTGTAAACATACAGGATGTAACCCTGTCTAGAGACTGCTATTGTAAACATACAGGCTGTAACCCTGTCTAGAGACTGCTATTGTAAACATACAGGATGTAACCCTGTCTAGAGACTGCTATTGTAAACATGCAGGCTGTAACCCTGTCTAGAGACTGCTATTGTAAACATACAGGCTGTAACCCTGTCTAGAGACTGCTATTGTAAACATACAGGATGTAACCCTGTCTAGAGACTGCTATTGTAAACATACAGGATTTAACCCTGTCTAGAGACTGCTATTGTAAACATACAGGGTGTAACCCTGTCTAGAGACTGCTATTGTAAACATACAGGCTGTAACCCTGTCTAGAGACTGCTATTGTAAACATACAGGCTGTAACCCTGTCTAGAGACTGCTATTGTAAACATACAGGCTGTAACCCTGTCTAGAGACTGCTATTGTAAACATACAGGGCTGTAACCCTGTCTAGAGACTGCTATTGTAAACATACAGGATGTAACCCTGTCTAGAGACTGCTATTGTAAACATACAGGTGTAACCCTGTCTAGAGACTGCTATTGTAAACATACAGGGTGTAACCCTGTCTAGAGACTGCTATTGTAAACATACAGGCTGTAACCCTGTCTAGAGACTGCTATTGTAAACATACAGGCTGTAACCCTGTCTAGAGACTGCTATTGTAAACATACAGGATGTAACCCTGTCTAGAGACTGCTATTGTAAACATACAGGATGTAACCCTGTCTAGAGACTGCTATTGTAAACAGACAGGATGTAACTCTGTCTAGAGACTGCTATTGTAAACATACAGGCTGTAACCCTGTCTAGAGACTGCTATTGTAAACATACAGGGGTGTAACCCTGTCTAGAGACTGCTATTGTAAACATACAGGGTGTAACCCTGTCTAGAGACTGCTATTGTAAACATACAGGGTGTAACCCTGTCTAGAGACTGCTATTGTAAACATACAGGCTGTAACCCTGTCTAGAGACTGCTATTGTAAACATACGGGCTGTAACCCTGTCTAGAGACTGCTATTGTAAACATACAGGCTGTAACCCTGTCTAGAGACTGCTATTGTAAACATACAGGATGTAACCCTGTCTAGAGACTGCTATTGTAAACATACAGGATGTAACCCTGTCTAGAGACTGCTATTGTAAACATACAGGCTGTAACCCTGTCTAGAGACTGCTATTGTAAACATACAGGATGTGTAACCCTGTCTAGAGACTGCTATTGTAAACATACAGGCTGTAACCCTGTCTAGAGACTGCTATTGTAAACATACAGGATGTAACCCTGTCTAGAGACTGCTATTGTAAACATGCAGGCTGTAACCCTGTCTAGAGACTGCTATTGTAAACATACAGGCTGTAACCCTGTCTAGAGACTGCTATTGTAAACATACAGGATGTAACCCTGTCTAGAGACTGCTATTGTAAACATACAGGATTTAACCCTGTCTAGAGACTGCTATTGTAAACATACAGGGTGTAACCCTGTCTAGAGACTGCTATTGTAAACATACAGGCTGTAACCCTGTCTAGAGACTGCTATTGTAAACATACAGGCTGTAACCCTGTCTAGAGACTGCTATTGTAAACATACAGGCTGTAACCCTGTCTAGAGACTGCTATTGTAAACATACAGGCTGTAACCCTGTCTAGAGACTGCTATTGTAAACATACAGGATGTAACCCTGTCTAGAGACTGCTATTGTAAACATACAGGGTGTAACCCTGTCTAGAGACTGCTATTGTAAACATACAGGGGTGTAACCCTGTCTAGAGACTGCTATTGTAAACATACAGGCTGTAACCCTGTCTAGAGACTGCTATTGTAAACATACAGGCTGTAACCCTGTCTAGAGACTGCTATTGTAAACATACAGGATGTAACCCTGTCTAGAGACTGCTATTGTAAACATACAGGATGTAACCCTGTCTAGAGACTGCTATTGTAAACATACAGGATGTAACCCTGTCTAGAGACTGCTATTGTAAACATACAGGCTGTAACCCTGTCTAGAGACTGCTATTGTAAACATACAGGCTGTAACCCTGTCTAGAGACTGCTATTGTAAACATACAGGATGTAACCCTGTCTAGAGACTGCTATTGTAAACATACAGGCTGTAACCCTGTCTAGAGACTGCTATGGTAAACATACAGGCTGTAACCCTGTCTAGAGACTGCTATTGTAAACATACAGGATGTAACCCAACAAGAGTTTTAACATCAAAATGGCAACACACTATATATACAGCAGTATGTGGACACCCCTTCAAATTAGTGAGATTCGGCTATTTCAGCCACATCCGTTTCTGACAGGTGTATAACATCGACCACACAGCCATGCAATCTCCATAGACAAACATTGGCAGTAGAATGGCCTTACTGAAGAGCTCAGTGACTTTTAACGTGGCACCGTCATAGGATGCCACCTTTCCAACAAGTCAGTTCGTTAAATGTCAGCCCTGCTAGAGCTGCCCCGGTCAGCTGTAAGTGCTGTTATTGTGAAGTGGAAACATCTAGGAGCAACAACGGCTCAGCCGCGAAGTGGTAGGCCACACAAGCTCACAGGACGGGACCGCCGAGTGCTGAAGCGCCTTGCACGTTAAAATTGTCTGTCTTCGGTTGCAACACTCACTACCGAGTTCCAAACTGCTTCTGGAAGCAACGTCAGCACAATAACTGTTTGTTGGGAGTTTCATGAAATGGGTTTCCATGGCCGAGCAGCCGCACACAAGCCTAAGATCACCATGCGCAATGCCAAGCGTCGGCTGGAGTGGTGTAAAGCTTGTCGCCATTGGACTCTGGAGCAGTGGAAACACGTTCTCTAAGCCTTCCCAGAAGAGTGGAGGCTGTTATAGCAGCAAAGGGGGGACTAACTCCATATTAATGCCCATGATTTTAGAATGAGATGTTGGACCAGCAAGTGTCCACATACTTTTGGTCATGTGGTGTCAAATGTTTTTCATTTGAGAATCGTTCGTTAGTCGCTTCTTCGTCATCAGAATATTCTAAATCTGAGGATTATTTGACATGACTGCACATCGCTAAATGCCATTGGATCGCTATCTCCATGGCTATTATGGTCTATCAAGCTGCATTGATGATACAGTCTCCTCCAGCTCTATAACGTACTGTAGGCAATGACAGCATCCCAAATGGCACCCTATTCCCTACATAGTGCACTACTATTGACCCTTTGCGGGCCCTGGTCTAAAGGAGTGCGCTATAGGGATTAGGGTGCCATTTGGGACACAAACGATGTATCATGTCAAACTCAGAGCACCAGGCTGAGGAGAATTGGCCATGATGGTCTACCTATGTCTCATTCTACACAAGGCCTCTGCCTTACACCCCCCCTATCTCACCCCCAAGCTGCCTCACCCTGCCTCACCCTCCTATCTCACCCCAGGCTGCCTCACCCTGCCTCACCCCTCCCTACCTCACCCCCAGGCTGCCTCACCCTGCCTCACCCTCCCTATCTCACCCCAGGCTGCCTCACCCTGCCTCACCTCCTATCTCACCCCAGGCTGCCTCACCCTGCCTCACCCCTCCCTATCTCACCCCAGGCTGCCTCACCCTGCCTCACCCCTCCCTATCTCACCCCAGGCTGCCTCACCCACAGGAGAGTCCCTCCATCTCCTTAACGGGGGTTTTGAGTTTTAGTTTATTGATTGTTGCTCACAGATAAAACTGAAGAAATGCAGAATTGACATCATTAAACAATGTCTAAACACTCCTTTTAAATCCATAACACATACAGTTGAAGTCAGAAGTTTACATCCACTTAGGTTGGAGTCATTAAAACTCGTTTTTCAACCACTCCACATATTTCTTGTTAACAAACTATAGTTTTGGCAAGTCAGTTAGGACATCTATTTTGTGGATGACACAAGTAATTTTTCCAACAATTGTTTACAGACATTTCTCCAAAAAGTACGATCTTTGTCCCCATGTGCAGTTGCAAACCGTAGTCTGGTTTTTTTATGGCGGTTTTGGAGCAGTGGCTTCTTCCTTGCTGAGCAGCCTTTTAGGTTATGTCGATATACAGTGGGGAAAAAAAGTATTTAGTCAGCCACCAATTGTGCAAGTTCTCCCACTTAAAAAGATGAGAGAGGCCTGTAATTCTCATCATAGGTACACGTCAACTATGACAGACAAATTGAGAAAAAAATCTAGAAAATCACATTGTAGGATTTTTTATGAATTTATTTGCAAATTATGGTGGAAAATAAGTATTTGGTCACCTACAAACAAGCAAGATTTCTGGCTCTCACAGACCTGTAACTTCTTCTTTAAGAGGCTCCTCTGTCCTCCACTCGTTACCTGTATTAATGGCACCTGTTTGAACTTGTTATCAGTATAAAAGACACCTGTCCACAACCTCAAACAGTCACACTCCAAACTCCACTATGGCCAAGACCAAAGAGCTGTCAAAGGACACCAGAAACAAAATTGTAGACCTGCACCAGGCTGGGAAGACTGAATCTGCAATAGGTAAGCAGCTTGGTTTGAAGAAATCAACTGTGGGAGCAATTATTAGGAAATGGAAGACATACAAGACCACTGATAATCTCCCCTCGATCTGGGGCTCCACGCAAGATCTCACCCCGTGGGGTCAAAATGATCACAAGAACGGTGAGCAAAAATCCCAGAACCACACGGGGGGGACCTAGTGAATGACCTGCAGAGAGCTGGGACCAAAGTAACAAAGCCTACCATCAGTAACACACTACGCCGCCAGGGACTCAAATCCTGCAGTGCCAGACGTGTCCCCCTGCTTAAGCCAGTACATGTCCAGGCCCGTCTGAAGTTTGCTAGAGTGCATTTGGATGATCCAGAAGAGGATTGGGAGAATGTCATATGGTCAGATGAAACCAAAATATAACTTTTTGGTAAAAACTCAACTCGTCGTGTTTGGAAGACAAAGAATGCTGAGTTGCATCCAAAGAACACCATACCTACTGTGAAGCATGGGGGTGGAAACATCATGCTTTGGGGCAGTTTTTCTGCAAAGGGACCAGGACGACTGATCCGTGTAAAGGAAAGAATGAATGGGGCCATGTATCGTGAGATTTTGAGTGAAAACCTCCTTCCATCAGCAAGGGCATTGAAGATGAAACGTGGCTGGGTCTTTCAGCATGACAATGATCCAAAACACACCGCCCGGGCAACGAAGGAGTGGCTTCGTAAGAAGCATTTCAAGGTCCTGGAGTGGCCTAGCCAGTCTCCAGATCTCAACCCCATAGAAAATCTTTGGAGGGAGTTGAAAGTCCGTGTTGCCCAGCGACAGCCCCAAAACCTCACTGCTCTAGAGGAGATCTGCATGGAGGAATGGGCCAAAATACCAGCAACAGTGTGTGAAAACCTGTGTCATTGCCAACAAAGGGTGTATAACAAAGTATTGAGAAACTTTTGTTATTGACCAAATACTTATTTTCCACCATAATTTGCAAATAAATTCATAAAAAATCCTACAATGTGATTTTCTGGATTTTTTTTTCTCATTTTGTCTCTCATAGTTGACGTGTATCTATGATGAAAATTACAGGCCTCTCTCATCTTTTTAAGTGGGAGAACTTGCACAATTGGTGGCTGACTAAATACTTTTTTTCCCCACAGTATATATATATATATATATATATATATATATATATATATATATATCCTCCCTCTCTCTTCATCTCTCTCTCTCTTTCTGTCTTTCCCTTTCCATCTCTCACTCCCTCTCCATCTCTCCCTCTCTCCCTCCCCATCTCTCCCTCCCTCCTCCCCCATCTCTCCCTCCCTCTCCTTCTCTCCCTCCCTCTCCATCTCTCTCTCCCTCTCCTTCTCTCCCTCCCTCTCCATCTCTCCCTCCCCTCTCCTTCTCTCCCTTCCTCTCCTTCTCTCCCTCCCTCTCCATCTCTCCTCCCTCTCCATCTCTCCCTCTCCATCTCTCCCTCCCTCTCCATCTCTCCTCCCTCTCCTTCTCTCCCTCCCTCTCCATCTCTCCCTCTCCTTCTCTCCCTCCCTCTCCTTCTCTCCTCCCTCTCCTTCTCTCCCTCCCTCTCCTTCTCTCCCTCCCTCTCCTTCTCTCCCTCCCTCCCTCTCCATCTCTCCCTCTCCTTCTCTCCCTCCCTCTCCTTCTCTCCCTTCCTCTCCTTCTCTCCCTCCCTCTCCTTCTCTCCCTCCCTCTCCATCTCTCCCTCTCCTTCTCTCCCTCCCTCTCCATCTCTCCCTCCCTCTCCTTCTCTCCCTCCCTCAACTTCTCTCCCTCCTCTCCATCTCTCCCTCCCTCTCCATCTCTCCCTCCCTCTCCTTCTCTCCTCCCTCTCCTTCTCCCTCCCTCTCCTTCTCTCCTTCCTCTCCTTCTCTCCCTCCCTCTCCTTCTCTCCCTCCTCTCCATCTCTCCCTCTCCTTCTCTCCCTCCCTCTCCTTCTCTCCCTCCCTCTCCTTCTCTCCCTCCCTCTCCTTCTCTCCCTCCCTCCCTCTCTCCCTCCCTCTCCTTCTCTCCCTCCCTCTCCATCTCTCCCTCTCCTTCTCTCCCTCCCTCTCCTTCTCTCCCTCCCTCTCCTTCTCTCCCTCCCTCTCCTTCTCTCCCTCTCCTTCTCTCCCTCCCTCTCCTTCTCTCCCTCCCTCTCCTTCTCTCCCTCCCTCTCCATCTCTCCCTCTCCTTCTCTCCCTCCCTCTCCTTCTCTCCCTCCCTCTCCATCTCTCCCTCTCCCTTCTCTCCCTCCCTCTCCATCTCTCCCTCCCTCTCCTTCTCTCCCTCCCTCCTTCTCTCCCTCCCTCTCCATCTCTCCCTCTCCTTCTCTCCCTCCCTCTCCTTCTCTCCCTCCCTCTCCTTCTCTCCCCCTCTCCTTCTCTCCAACCCTCTCATCTCTCCTCCCTCTCCTTCTCTCCCTCCCTCTCCTTCTCTCCCTCCCTCTCCTTCTCTCCAACCCTCTCCATCTCTCTCCCTCCCTCTCCTTCTCTCCCTCCCTCTCCTTCTCTCCCTCCCTCTCCTTCTCTCCATCCCTCCCCATCTCTCCCTCCCTCTCCATCTCTCCCTCCCTCCCCATCTCTCCCTCCCTCTCCAACCCTCTCCATCTCTCCCTCCCTCTCCATCTCCCTCCTCTCCCTCCCTCTCCATCTCTCCCTCTCCTTCTCTCCCTCCCTCTCCTTCTCTCCCTCCCTCTCCTTCTCCCCTCCCTCTCCATCTCTCCCTCTCCTTCTCTCCCTCCCTCTCCTTCTCTCCTCCCTCTCCATCTCTCCCTCCCTCTCCTTCTCTCCCTCCCTCTCCATCTCTCCCTCCCTCTCCTTCTCTCCCTCCCTCTCCTTCTCTCCCTCCCTCTCCATCTCTCCCTCTCCTTCTCTCCCTCCCTCTCCTTCTCTCCCTCCCTCTCCTTCTCTCCCTCCCTCTCCTTCTCTCCAACCCTCTCCATCTCTCCCTCCCTCTCCTTCTCTCCCTCCCTCTCCTTCTCTCCCTCCCTCTCCTTCTCTCCCATCCCTCTCCATCTCTCCCTCCCTCTCCTTCTCTCCCTCCCTCTCCTTCTCTCCCTCCCTCTCCTTCTCTCCCTCCCCATCTCTCCCTCCCTCTCCATCTCTCCCTCCCTCCCCATCTCTCCCTCCTCTCCAACCCTCTCCATCTCTCCTCCCTCTCCATCTCCCCTCCCTCTCCCTCCCTCTCCATCTCTCCCTCCCTCTCTCCCCCCCTCCTTCTCTCCCTCCCTCTCCATCTCTCCCTCCTCCCTCTCCATCTCTCCCTCCCTCTCCATCTCCCCCTCCCTCTCCCTCCTCTCCATCTCTCCCTCCCTCTCTCCCCCCCTCTCCTTCTCTCCCTCCCTCTCCTTCTCTCCCTCCCTCTCCTTCTCCCCTCCCTCTCCCTCCCTCTCCATCTCTCCCTCCCTCTCCTTCTCTCCCTCCCCTCTCCTTCTCTCTGTCTCTCTCCATCTCGGCCTCCCTCTCCATCTCCCCCTCCCTCTCCCTCCCTCTCCATCTCTCCCTCCCTCTCTCCCCCTCTCCTTCTCTCCCTCCCTCTCCATCTCTCCCTCCCTCTCCTTCTCTCCCTCCCTCTCCATCTCTCCCTCCCTCTCCTTCTCTCCCTCCCCTCTCCTTCTCTCTGTCTCTCTCCCATCTCTCCCTCCCTCTCCATCTCTCCCTCCCTCTCTCCTTCTCTCCCTCCCTCTCCATCTCTCCTCTCTCTCCATCTCTCCCTCCCTCTCCATCTCTCCCTCCCTCTCCATCTCTCCCTCCCTCTCCTTCTCTCCCTCCCTCTCCTTCTCTCCCTCCCTCTCCTTCTCTCCCTCCCTCTCCTTCTCTCCCTCCCTCTCCATCTCTCCCTCCCTCTCCATCTCTCCCTCCCTCTCCTTCTCTCCCTCCCTCTCCTTCTCTCCCTCCCTCTCCATCTCTCCTCTCTCTCATCTCTCCTCCCTCTCCATCTCTCCCTCCCTCTCCATCTCTCCCTCCCTCTCCCTCCCTCTCCATCTCTCCCTCCCTCTCCATCTCTCCCTCCCTCTCCATCTCTCCCTCCCTCTCCTTCTCTCCCTCCCTCTCCTTCTCTCCCTCCCTCTCCATCTCTCCCTCCCTCTCCTTCTCTCCCTCCATCTCTCCCTCCCTCTCCTTCTCTCCCTCCATCTCCTTCTCTCTGTCTCTGTCTCTTCTCTCTCTCCAGTCGCCCTCCCCTTCTGCAAACCTCACATCACACAGGGGGGAGGAGGGGAAGTCCCACTCTCTGGGGTCACTGGGAGAGCCATCAGGCTGAGGGAAGTAGGGAGAGAGACTGGGATGAGGGAGGAGGATGGGGGGAGGGAAGTAGGGAGAGAGACTAGGATTAGGGGGGACGAGGACAGAGGGAAGTAGGGAGAGAGCCTGGGAATGGGGGGGAGGGATGGAAGTAGGAGGGAGGCCTGGGATGAGGGGAGAGGAGACAGATTGTGTCGGGATTCTAATTGACAGCTGTCCAAATCCCCTGTTTATCTCTCTCTCTCTGTGCTCTCTCTCTCTCTCTCTCTCTCTCTCTCTCTCTCTCTCTCTCTCTCTCTCTCTCTCTCTCTCTCTCTCTCTCTCTCTCTCTCTCTCTCTCTCTCTCTCTCTCTCTCTCTCTCTCTCTCTCTCTCTCTCTCTCTCTCTCTCTCTCTCTCTCTCTCTCTCTCTCTCTCTCTCTGTCTCTCTCTGTCTCTGTCTCTGTCTCTGTCTCTGTCTCTGTCTCTGTCTCTCTCTCTCTTTCTTTTTCCCCCTCACTCTCAGACCAGTAAGGAATAAATAAAATCTCTCTCTAAAGCGTGGAGGGGGCATTAGGAGTCGAGAGCTCTGGATTCTGTAACCACTGACCTATCTGGTGTAAGCCGTACATGTTAAAACCTTCAGTCTGCTTCCATAGATAATATTGACACATTTTAGATCACAGTATGGCTTTGTTCCAAAAAACTGAATTTGTAGCATCTGTGGCCTTTGGCGTGCGCCTATGTTTTACTGTACCACTGAAACAGACACCACTAATAGACTGGTGTTTTACTGTACCACTGAAACAGACACCACTAATAGACTGGTGTTTTACTGTACCACTGAAACAGACACCACTAATAGACTGGTGTTTTACTGTACCACTGAAACAGACACCACTGATAGACTGGTGTTTTACTGTACCACTGAAACAGACACCACTAATAGACTGGTGTTTTACTGTACCACTGAAACAGACACCACTAATAGACTGGTGTTTTACTGTACCACTGAAACAGACACCATTAATAGACTGGTGTTTTACTGTACCACTGAAACAGACACCGCTAATAGACTGGTGTTTTACTGTACCACTGAAACAGACACCGCTAATAGACTGGTGTTTTACTGTACCACTGAAACAGGCACCGCTAATAGACTGGTGTTTTACTGTACCACTGAAACAGACACCACTAATAGACTGGTGTTTTACTGTACCACTGAAACAGACACCACTAATAGACTGGTGTTTTACTGTACCACTGAAACAGGCACCACTAATAGACTGGTGTTTTACTGTACCACTGAAACAGACACCACTAATAGACTGGTGTTTTACTGTACCACTGAAACAGACACCACTAATAGACTGGTGTTTTATTTTACCACTGAAACAGGCACCGCTAATAGACTGGTGTTTTACTGTACCACTGAAACAGACACCACTAATAGACTGGTGTTTTACTGTACCACTGAAACAGACACCACTAATAGACTGGTGTTTTACTGTACCACTGAATCAGACACCACTAATAGACTGGTGTTTTACTGTACCACTGAAACAGGCACCACTAATAGACTGGTGTTTTACTGTACCACTGAAACAGGCACCACTAATAGACTGGTGTTTTACTGTACCACTGAAACAGACACCACTAATAGACTGGTGTTTTACTGTACCACTGAAAACAGAGACACCACTAATAGCCTGGTGTTTTTCACTGTACCACTGAAACAGACACCACTAATAGACTGGTGTTTTACTGTACCACTGAAACAGACACTACTAATAGACTGGTGTTTTACTGTACCACTGAAACAGACACCACTAATAGACTGGTGTTTTACTGTACCACTGAAACAGACACCACTAATAGACTGGTGTTTTACTGTACCACTGAAACAGACACCACTAATAGACTGGTGTTTTACTGTACCACTGAAACAGACACCATTAATAGACTGGTGTTTTACTGTACCACTGAAACAGACACCACTAATAGACTGGTGTTTTACTGTACCACTGAAACAGACACCACTAATAGACTGGTGTTTTACTGTACCACTGAAACAGACACCACTAATAGACTGGTGTTTTATGGAACAGCCCAGTTGGGGGTAGGGGGTGGGAGGCAGGGATGGAACAGCCCAGTTGGGGGTAGGGGGTGGGAGGCATGGATGGAACAGCCCAGTTGGGGGTAGGGGGTGGGAGGCAGGGATGGAACAGCCCAGCTGGGGGTAGGGGGTGGGAGGCAGGGAAGGAACAGCCCAGTTGGGGGTGTGTCTCTGTCGGTCTTTTGCTCTAGTTCTCATCCTCCCTCGACCAATCAGGTTCCTTCACCGGGCAGGCTGGCATCTAATTCAGCATCTTAAGCTGCTTGAGCCTCCAACCTCTGTTCCCTGCAGACGTATAAATCACTCCAAATTACACAATCAGACCTATAAATCACTCCAAATTACACAATCAGACCTATAAATCACTCCAAATTACACAATCAGACCTATAAATCACTCCAAATTACACAATCAGACCTATAAATCACTCCAACTTACACAATCAGACCTATAAATCACTCCAAATTACACAATCAGACCTATAAATCACTCCAAATTACACAATCAGACCTATAAATCACTCCAAATTACACAATCAGACCTATAAATCACTCCAAATTACACAATCAGACTTATAAATCACTCCAAATTACACAATCATGAAACTATAAACCAGAAACGTGTTATGGAAGTGACTGACATAATTGTATTGTCTCCTATAGCTGGAGGAGAGGATATGACCGTAATATCAAAGATTAATCCCACATTTATATATATATATATATAAAAAAACGTAAACATGACATTTACATAAATATTCAGACCCTTTACTCAGTACTTTGTTGAAGCATCTTTGGCAGCGATTACAGCCTCGAGTCTTCTTGGGTATGGCGGCGCTACTAAAGCTAGCACACTTGTATTTGGGGAGTTTCTCCCATTCTTCTCTACAGATCCTCTCAATCTCTGTCAGGTTGGATGGGGAGCGTTGCTGCACAGCTATTTTCAGGTCTCTCCAGAGATGTTCGATTGGGTTCAAGTTCGGGCTCTGGCTGGGCCATTTAAGGACATTCAGAGACTTGTCCCGAAGCCACTCCTGCGTTGTCTTGGCTGTGTGCTTAGGGTCGTTGTCCTGTTGGAAGGTGAACCTTCACCCCAGTCTGAGGTCCTGAGCGCTCTGGAGCAGGTTTTCATCAAAGATCTCTCTGTACTTTGCTCCGTTCATCTTTGCCTCGATCCTGACTAGTCTCCCAGTCCCTGCCGCTGATAAATAGATGGTTTCAGGTTTCCTCCAGACGTGACGCTTGGCATTCAGGCCAAAGAGTTAGGTGCCTTTGGCAAACTCCAAGCGGCCTGTCATGTGCCTTTTACTGAGGAGTGGCTTCCGTCTGGCCACTCTACCATAAAGGCCTGATTGGTGGAGTGCTGCAGAGATGGTTGTCCTTCTGGACGGTTCTCCCTTCTCTACAGAGGAACTATAGAGCTCTGTCAGTGACCATCGGGTTCTTGGTCACCTCCTGACCAAGGCCCCTTCTCCCCCGATTACTCAGTTTGGCCGGGCAGGCCAGCTCTAGGAAAAGTCTTGGTGGTTCCAAACTTCTTCCATTTAAGAATGATGGACCCACTGTGTTCTTGGGGACCTTCAATGCTGCAGAATTGTTTTGGTACCCTTCCTCAGATCTGTGCCTCGGCACAATCTGTCGTCTGGAGTTCTACGTGCACTGTCAACTGTGGGACCTTATATAGACAGGTGTGTGCCTTTCCAAATCGTGTCCAATCAATTGAATTTTTACCACAGGGGACTCCATTAAAGTTATAGAAACATCTCAGGATGATCAATGGAAACAGGATGCACCTGAGCTCAATTTCGAGTCTCATAGTCTGAATACGGTATTTCTGTTTTAAAATGTCTAAAACCTGTATTTGCTTTGTCATTATGGGGTATTGTGTGTAGATTGCTGAAGATAATAAATTAAAAATATCCATTTTAGAATAAGGCTGTAACCAGTGTTGTAAAGTATTTAATTAAAAATAGTTAAAAGTACTACTTAAGTAGTTTTTTGGGGTATATGTACTTTACTATTTATATTTTTGACTACTTTTACTTTTACTTCACTACATTCCTAAAGAAAATAATCTACTTTTTAATCCATACGTTTTCCCTGAAACCCAAAAGTACTCGTTACATTTTGAATGCTTAGCAGGACAGGAAAATGGTCCAATTCACACACTTATCAAGAGAACATCCCTGGTCATCCCTACTGCCTCTGATCTGGCGGACTCATTAAACACTTAAGTATATTTTAGCAATAACATTTACTTTTGATACTTAACTATATTTAGAACCAAATACTTTTAGATTTTTACTCAAGTAGTATTTTACTGGGTGACTTTAACTTTTACTTCAGTATCACAACTGGATACTTTGTCCACTACTGGCTGTCACGTAATTTTGGAAAAGGTCAAAGGGTCTGAATTCTTTCCGAAGGCACTGTATATGGGATGGAGTCAATCTGAGGTCAGAGTAAAGTCACCTGGTTACAAACACACACTGCTGTTAAACACAACCACTACACTGCTGTTAAACACAACCACTACACTGCTGTTAAACACAACCACTACACTGCTGTTAAACACAGCCACTACACTGCTAAACACAAACACTACACTGCTGTAAACACACACCACTACACTGCTGTTAAACACAGCCACTACACTCGCTGTTAAACACAACCACTACACTGCTGTTAAACACAGCCACTACACTGCTGTTATACAATCACTAACTGCTGTTAAACACAACCACTACATAACAGTTAAACACAGACCACTACACTTGCTGTAAACACAACAACTACACTGCTGTTAAACACAACCACCACTGTGATAAACACAGCTCCACTACACTGCTGTTAAACACAGCCACTACATGCTGCTAAACACAGCCACTACACTGCTGTTAAACACAGCCACTACACTCACTGTTAAACACAGCCACTACACTGCTGTTAAACACAACCACTACACTGCTGTTAAACACAACCACTACACTGCTGTTAAACACAACCACTACACTGCTGTTAAACACAACCACTACACTACTGTTAAACACAACCACTACACTGCTGTTAAACACAACCACTACACTGCTGTTAAACACAACCACTACACTGCTGTTAAACACAACCACTACACTGCTGTTAAACACAGCCACTACACTGCTGTTAAACCATAGCCACTACCTGCTGTTAAACACAACCACTACACTGCTGTTAAACACAGCCACTACACTGTGTTAAACACAGCCAACACTGTGAAATACAACCACTACACTAGCTGTTAAAATACAACCACTACACTGCTGTTAAACACGGCCACTACATACTGTGAAACACAACCACTACACTGCTGTTAAACACAGCCACTACACTGCTGTTAAACACAACCACTACAGTAACTGTTAAACACAACCACTACACTGTTGTTAAACACAACCACTACAATCAGCTGTTAAACACAACCACTACTACTCTGTTAAACAACAACCACTACACCGCTGTTAAACACAACCACTACACTGCTGTTAAACAACCACTCACACTGCTGTTACACACAACCACTACACTGCTGTTAAACACAGCCACTACACCGCTGTTAAACACAACCACTACACCAGCTGTTAAACACAACCACTACACTGCTGTTAAAACACAATAAACTTGCTGTTAAACACAGCCACTACAATGCTGTTAAACACAAACACTACACTGCTGTTAAACACAACCACTACACTGCTTTAAACACAACCACTACACTGCTGTTAAACACAACCACTACACTGCTGTTAAAACAACCCGCTACACTGCTGTTAAACACAACCACTACACTGCTGTTTAAAGTAAACCACTACACTGCTGTTAAACACAGCCACTACACTGCTGTGAAACACAACCACTACACTGCTGTTAAATACAGCCACTACACTGCTGTTAAACACAACCACTACACTGCTGTTAAACACAACCACTACACTGCTGTTAAACACAACCACTACACTGCT
This sequence comes from Coregonus clupeaformis, assembly GCF_020615455.1. NCBI lineage: Eukaryota > Metazoa > Chordata > Actinopteri > Salmoniformes > Salmonidae > Coregonus > Coregonus clupeaformis. The sequence goes on from NW_025534123.1 coordinate 206,989, forward strand.
GTTAAACACAACCACTACACTGCTGTTAAACACAACCACTACACTGCTGTTAAACACAACCACTACACTGCTGTTAAACAACCACTACACTGCTGTTACACACAACCACTACACTGATGTTAAACACAGCCACTACACCGCTGTTAAACACAACCACTACACCGCTGTTAAACACAACCACTACACTGCTGTTAAACACAATAAACTGCTGTTAAACACAGCCACTACAATGCTGCTAAACACAGCCACTACACTGCTGTTAAACACAACCACTACACTGCTGTTAAACACAACCACTACACTGCTGTTAAACACAGCCACTACACTGCTGTTAAACACAACCACTACACTGCTGTTAAACACAACCACTACACTGCTGTTAAACACAACCACTACACTGCTGTTAAACACAAATCCACTACACTGCTGTTAAACACAACTACTACACTGCTGTTAAACACAACCACTACACTGCTGCAAACACGACTACACTGCTGTTAAACACAACCACACTGCTATTAAACACAACCACTACACGTTGGCTTAAACACAGCCACTACACTGCCGTTAAACACAACCACTACACCGCTGTTAAACACAACCACTACACTGCTGTTAAACACAACCACTACACTGCTGTTAAACACAACCACTACACTGCTGTTAAACACAGCCAATACACTGCTGTTAAACACAACCACTACACTGCTGTTAAACACAGCCACTACCACTGCTGTTAAACACAACCACTACACTGCGTTAAACACAGCCACTACACTACTGCAGTAAACACAGCCACTACACTGCTGTTAAACCCACAACCACTACACTGCTGTTAAACACAACCACTACACTGCTGTTAAACACAGCTACTACACTGCTGTTAAACACAACCACTACACTGCTGTTAAACACAACCACTACACACTGCATCTGGAATGAAACACAAAAAGGGGAGAAGTGCTGCAAAGTACATAAACAGGGAGACCCTACAGACCATCACCAGTGTTAGGAACAATAGCTTCCTCCCTCCCTCTAACCAGAGTCTGTAACTATAGCAGAACTGAAGCACGATGTCTTGGTTGGCTTACATTTAGCTCTTCCACACAATTCATTTATTTACTGGTCACTTGCCAGAATGTGACTGGCATGCGCCTGAAACATAGTCTAGTAGTGGATTGCTTCCCTGTCCGACTCCTATCCCTGCCTGCTAATACAGATTGTCTCTCTATATTTCACTGGAATGTTTAATAGGTGGATTAGTAAACACAGATGTTGTACACGAGACTGTCTGTGTTTCTCAGGGAGCAGCCATCTTTATCTCTCAGAGGGAGGAGAGGATGCAGGATCCTCCTAGAGGCCAACACTGCCTCTAGTGGATAGACAGTCCTCCAGTTGTTTTGTCTTCCTACTCTGGCCTAGTGGAAGTATGGAGGCTCGGGCGAGAGGAGAGGGATACTCTGATACTTGTCCACTAAGAAAAGCCTGGCCCACTTTATCAGTCTGATAAATAGGTTATGTTTTTAGGACAAGAGTCTATTTCTGATCATGAAATAACCCCACAATAGAATGGAACAGCAGCAATATGATGGATAGTATGCCATGGCTGGCTGGCTGGCTGGCTATCTGGCTGGCTGGCTGTCTGTCTGGCTGGCTGGCTGTCTGGCTGTCTGGCTGTCTGGCTGGCTGGCTGGCTGGCTGGCTATCTGGCTGTCTGGCTGGCTGGCTGGCTGGCTGACTGGCTGGCTGGCTGTCTGGCTGTCTGTCTGGCTGGCTGTCTGGCTGGCTGGCTGACTGGCTGGCTGACTGGCTGGCTGGCTGTCTGACTGGCTGGCTGTCTTACTGGCTGACTGGCTGGCTGGCTGACTGGCTGGCTGTCTGGCTGTCTGTCTGTCTGTCTGGCTGTTTGGCTGTCTGGCTGGCTGGCTGTCTGGCTGTCTGTCTGTACCTCCCTCCTAGCCCTCTACTCTATATATCCTCAGACAGTTGATAGTGTATAGTCTATAGGTTGAACAGGGGTCAATTCACTTTGCCATGTTACTATCCATGCGTTTGAATTGATGGCTATCTATCTACACATACATGAAGGAGATTTCTCTCATACTAAAGCCCTGATTGTTTGAATACTGCTACAAGATATGCCTAATAAAATGCACCCATCTCTGTTCTGAACAGCTTCCTCCTCTATTACTGGTCTATAGCACCTCATCACATGGTTACCATGGTGAATGATATGCAAATTCAGCCTGGCTTTTTGCCTGTAGCTGTGCTGTTGTCCGTCTGACAGTAAAATACAACGTCCCTCCTCCACTGTGGTGTGATGACAGATAGGACTTTCTGGTGTTTTCTATTGCCTTCTGGATATGTGTAATGACCAAACGGAACCACTAGGTGGCGGTGCTGGACACTAAAACATCAGAGTTCTCAGAAGGATGAAGACTCAAGCACAGCTTGTCTCTCTGCATCACTGCACTTCATAACCCAGCGGCTTCAATGCTATTCCCCTACTGATGATAAACAGTATGCCAATACCTTCATGTGGTAATCATGTTGGCCATATTCCCACAATATACCAGAGCATTCTCATGTCATGGCATACCATGGCATACGTGCATGGGAACCCCGCTCCAAAGTCACCCATGGGCCTTATTCTAGACAACAGAGTGCACTAAGATCCATACGGGGGTTGAATTGATAGGTAATGGTCTGTCTGATGCCAGGGCTGGCCAGTAGGTCCAGAACACCAGTACAGAGCAACACCCATGCTAGTGGAGAAGGATGGAGATGGAGGTACCATCCAGTTAGCCATACAGCTATATTAATGACAGACAGAGAGCTGGAGGTACCACCCAGTTAGCCATACAGCTATATTAATGACAGACAGAGAGCTGGAGGTAACACCCAGTTAGCCATACAGCTATATTAATGACAGACAGAGAGCTGGAGGTAACACCCAGTTAGCCATACAGCTATATTAATGACAGACAGAGAGCTGGAGGTACCACCCAGTTAGCCATACAGCTATATTAATGACCAGACAGAGAGCTGGAGGTACCACCCAGTTAATCAATAAGCTATTAATGACAGACAGAGAGCTGGAGGTACCATCCAGTTAGCCATACAGCTATATTAATGACAGACAGAGTCTGGAGGTACCCAGTTAGCCATACAGCTATATTAATGACAGACAGAGAGCTGAGGTACCACCCAGTTAGCCATACAGCTATATTAATGACAGACAGAGAGCTGGAGGTACCACCCAGTTAGCCATACAGCTATATTAATGACAGACAGAGAGCTGGAGGTACCCACCCAGTTAGCCATGCAGCTATATTAACGACAGACAGAGAGCAGGAGGTACCACCCAGTTAGCCATACAGCTATATTAATGACAGACAGAGAGCTGGAGGTACCACCCAGTTAGCCATACAGCTATATTAATGACAGACAGAGCTGGAGGTACCACCCAGTTAGCCATACAGCTATATTAATGACAGACAGGGAGCTGGAGGTACCACCCAGTTAGCCATACAGCTATATTAATGACAGACAGAGAGCTGGAGGTACCACCCAGTTAGCCATACAGCTATATTAATGACAGACAGAGAGCTGGAGGTAACACCCAGTTAGCCATACAGCTATATTAATGACAGACAGAGAGCTGGAGGTAACACCCAGTTAGCCATACAGCTATATGAATGACAGACAGAGAGCTGGAGGTAACACCCAGTTAGCCATACAGCTATATTAATGACAGACAGAGAGCTGGAGGTAACATCCAGTTAGCCATACAGCTATATTAATGACAGACAGAGAGCTGGAGGTAACACCCAGTTAGCCATACAGCTATATTAATGACAGACAGAGAGCTGAGGTAACACCCAGTTAGCCATAGAGCTAATTAATGACAGACAGAGAGCTGGAGGTAACACCCAGTTAGCCATACAGCTGTATTAATGACAGACAGAGAGCTGGAGGTAACACCCAGTTAGCCATACAGCTGTATTAATGACAGACAGAGAGCTGGAGGTAACACCCAGGTTAGCCATACAGCTATATTAATGACAGACAGAGAGCTGGAGGTAACACCCAGTTAGCCATACAGCTATATTAATGACAGACAGAGAGCTGGAGGTAACACCCAGTTAGCCATACAGCTATATTAATGACAGACAGAGAGCTGGAGGTACCACCCAGTTAGCCATACAGCTATATTAATGACAGACAGAGAGCTGGAGGTAACACCCAGTTAGCCATACAGCTATATTAATGACAGACAGAGAGCTGGAGGTACCACCCAGTTAGCCATACAGCTATATTAATGACAGACAGAGCTGGAGGGTACTACCCGTTAGCCATACAGCTATATTAATGACAGACAGAGAGCTGGAGGTACAACCCAGTTAGCCATACAGCTATATTAATGACAGACAGAGAGCTGGAGGTACCACCCAGTTAGCCATACAGCTATATTAATGACAGACAGAGAGCTGGAGGTACCACCCAGTTAGCCATACAGCTATATTAATGACAGACAGAGAGCTGGAGGTACCACCCAGTTAGCCATACAGCTATATTAATGACAGACAGAGAGCTGGAGGTAACACCCAGTTAGCCATACAGCTATATTAATGACAGACAGAGAGCTGGAGGTACCACCCAGTTAGCCATACAGCTATATTAATGACAGACAGAGAGCTGGAGGTACCACCCAGTTAGCCATACAGCTATATTAATGACAGACAGAGAGCTGGAGGTACACCCAGTTAGCCATACAGCTATATTAATGACAGACAGAGAGCTGGAGGTACCACCCAGTTAGCCATACAGCTATATTAATGACAGACAGAGAGCTGGAGGTAACACCCAGTTAGCCATACAGCCATATTAATGACAGACAGAGAGCTGGAGGTACCACCCAGTTAGCATACAGCTATATTAATGACAGACAGAGAGCTGGAGGTAACACCCAGTTAGCCATACAGCTATATTAATGACAGACAGAGGCTGGAGGTACCACCCAGGTTAGCCATACAGCTATTAATGACAGACAGAGAGCTGGAGGTACCACCCAGTTAGCCATACAGCCATATTAATGACAGACAGAGAGCTGGAGGTAACACCCAGTTAGCCATACAGCTATGTTAATGACAGACAGAGGCTGGAGGTACCACCCCAGTTAGCCATACAGCTATATTAATGACAGACAGAGAGCTGGAGGTAACACCCAGTTAGCCATACAGCTATATTAATGACAGACAGAGAGCTGGAGGTAACACCCAGTTAGCCATACAGCTATATTAATGACAGACAGAGAGCTGGAGGTACCACCCAGTTAGCCATACAGCTATATTAATGACAGACAGAGAGCTGGAGGTACCACCCAGTTAGCCATACAGCTATATTAATGACAGACAGAGAGCTGGAGGTAACACCCAGTTAGCCATACAGCTATATTAATGACAGACAGAGAGCTGGAGGTACCACCCAGTTAGCCATACAGCTATATTAATGACAGACAGAGAGCTGGAGGTATATCCCAGTTAGCCATACAGCTATATTAATGACAGACAGAGAGCTGGAGGTAACACCCAGTTAGCCATACAGCTATATTAATGACAGACAGAGAGCTGGAGGTACCACCCAGTTAGCCATACAGCTATATTTATGACAGACAGAGAGCTGGAGGTAACACCCAGTTAGCCATACAGCTATATTAATGACAGACAGAGAGCTGGAGGTAACACCCAGTTAGCCATACAGCTATATTAATGACAGACAGAGAGCTGGAGGTAACATCCAGTTAGCCATACAGCTATATTAATGACAGACAGAGAGCTGGAGGTAACACCCAGTTAGCCATACAGCTATATTAATGACAGACAGAGAGCTGGAGGTAACACCCAGTTAGCCATACAGCTATATTAATGACAGACAGAGAGCTGGAGGTACCCACCCAGTTAGCCATACAGCTATATTAATGACAGACAGAGAGCTGGAGGTAACACCCAGTTAGCCATACAGCTATATTAATGACAGACAGAGAGCTGGAGGTACCACCCAGTTAGCCATACAGCTATATTAATGACAGACAGAGAGCTGGAGGTACCACCCAGTTAGCCATACAGCTATATTAATGACAGACAGAGAGCTGGAGGTACCACCCAGTTAGCCATACAGCTATATTAATGACAGACAGAGAGCTGGAGGTAACACCCAGTTAGCCATACAGCTATATTAATGACAGACAGAGAGCTGGAGGTACCACCCAGTTAGCCATACAGCTATATTAATGACAGACAGAGAGCTGGAGGTAACACCCAGTTAGCCATACAGCTATATTAATGAACAGACAGAGAGCTGGAGGTAACACCAGGTTAGCCATACAGCTATATTAATGACAGACAGAGAGCTGGAGGTACCACCCAGTTAGCCATACAGCTATATTAATGACAGACAGAGAGCTGGAGGTACCACCCAGTTAGCCATACAGCTATATTAATGACAGACAGAGAGCTGGAGGTACCACCCAGTTAGCCATACAGCTATATTAATGACAGACAGAGAGCTGGAGGTACCACCCAGTTAGCCATACAGCTATATTAATGACAGACAGAGAGCTGGAGGTACCACCCAGTTAGCCATACAGCCATATTAATGACAGACAGAGAGCTGGAGGTAACACCCAGTTAGCCATACAGCTATATTAATGACAGACAGAGAGCTGGAGGTACCACCCAGTTAGCCATACAGCTATATTAATGACAGACAGAGAGCTGGAGGTAACACCCAGTTAGCCATACAGCTATATTAATGACAGACAGAGAGCTGGAGGTACCACCCAGTTAGCCATACAGCTATATTAATGACAGACAGAGAGCTGGAGGTAACACCCAGTTAGCCATACAGCTATATTAATGACAGACAAGAGAGCTGGAGGTACACCCAGTTAGCCATACAGCTATATTAATGACAGACAGAGAGCTGGAGGTAACACCCAGTTAGCCATACAGCTATATTAATGACAGACAGAGAGCTGGAGGTACCACCCAGTTAGCCATACAGCTATATTAATGACAGACAGAGAGCTGGAGGTACCACCCAGTTAGCCATACAGCTATATTAATGACAGACAGAGAGCTGGAGGTACACCCAGTTAGCCATACAGCTATATTAATGACAGACAGAGAGCTGGAGGTACACCCAGTTAGCCATACAGCTATATTAATGACAGACAGAGAGCTGGAGGTACCACCCAGTTAGCCATACAGCTATATTAATGACAGACAGAGAGCTGGAGGTACCACCCAGTTAGCCATACAGCTATATTAATGACAGACAGAGAGCTGGAGTGTACCACCCAGTTAGCCATACAGCTATATTAATGACAGACAGAGAGCTGGAGGTACACCCAGTTAGCCATACAGCTATATTAATGACAGACAGAGAGCTGGAGGTACCACCCAGTTAGCCATACAGCTATATTAATGACAGACAGAGAGCTGGAGGTACCCACCCAGTTAGCCATACAGCTATATTAATGACAGACAGAGAGCTGGAGGTAACACCCAGTTAGCCATACAGCTATATTAATGACAGACAGAGAGCTGGAGGTACACACCCAGTTAGCCATACAGCTATATTAATGACAGACAGAGAGCTGGAGGTACCACCCAGTTAGCCATACAGCTATATTAATGACAGACAGAGAGCTGGAGGTACCACCCAGTTAGCCATACAGCTATATTAATGACAGACAGAGAGCTGGAGGTACCACCCAGTTAGCCATACAGCTATATTAATGACAGACAGAGAGCTGGAGGTAACACCCAGTTAGCCATACAGCTATATTAATGACAGACAGAGAGCTGGAGGTACCACCCAGTTAGCCATACAGCTATATTAATGACAGACAGAGAGCTGGAGGTACCACCCAGTTAGCCATACAGCTATATTAATGACAGACGAGAGCTGGAGGTACCACCCAGTTAGCCATACAGCTATATTAATGACAGACAGAGAGCTGGAGGTACCACCCAGTTAGCCATACAGCTATATTAATGACAGACAGAGAGCTGGAGGTACCACCCAGTTAGCCATACAGCTATATTAATGACAGACAGAGAGCTGAGGTACCACCCAGTTAGCCATACAGCTATATTAATGACAGACAGAGAGCTGGAGGTACCACCCAGTTAGCCATACAGCTATATTAATGACAGACAGAGAGCTGGAGGTACCACCCAGTTAGCCATACAGCTATATTAATGACAGACAGAGAGCTGGAGGTACCACCCAGTTAGCCATACAGCTATATTAATGACAGACAGAGAGCTGGAGGTACCACCCAGTTAGCCATACAGCTATATTAATGACAGACGAAGAGCTGGAGGTAACACCCAGTTAGCCATACAGCTATATTAATGACAGACAGAGAGCTGGAGGTACCACCCAGTTAGCCACAGGGCTATATTAATGACAGACAGAGAGCTGAGGTACCACCCAGTTAGCCATACAGCTATATTAATGACAGACAGAGAGCTGGAGAGTAACACCCAGTTAGCCATACAGCTATATTAATGACAGACAGAGAGCTGGAGGTAACACCCAGTTAGCCATACAGCTATATTAATGACAGACAGAGAGCTGGAGGTACCACCCAGTTAGCCATACAGCTATATTAATGACAGACAGAGAGCTGGAGGTAACACCCAGTTAGCCATACAGCTATATTAATGACAGACAGAGAGCTGGAGGTACCACCCAGTTAGCCATACAGCTATATTAATGACAGACAGAGAGCTGGAGGTACCACCCAGTTAGCCATACAGCTATATTAATGACAGACAGAGAGCTGGAGGTACCACCCAGTTAGCCATACAGCTGTATTAATGACAGACAGAGAGCTGGAGGTAACACCCAGTTAGCCATACAGCTATATTAATGACAGACAGAGAGCTGGAGGTAACACCCAGTTAGCCATACAGCTATATTAATGACAGACAGAGAGCTGGAGGTACCACCCAGTTAGCCATACAGCTATATTAATGACAGCAGAGAGCTGGAGGTACCACCCAGTTAGCCATACAGCTATATTAATGACAGACAGAGAGCTGGAGGTAACACCCAGTTAGCCATACAGCTATATTAATGACAGACAGAGAGCTGGAGGTACCACCCAGTTAGCCATACAGCTATATTAATGACAGACAGAGAGCTGGAGGTAACACCCAGTTAGCCATACAGCTATATTAATGACAGACAGAGAGCTGGAGGTCACCCAGTTAGCCATACAGCTATATTAATGACAGACAGAGAGCTGGAGGTACCACCCAGTTAGCCATACAGCTATATTAATGACAGACAGAGAGCTGGAGGTACCACCCAGTTAGCCATACAGCTATATTAATGACAGACAGAGAGCTGGAGGTAACACCCAGTTAGCCATACAGCTATATTAATGACAGACAGAGAGCTGGAGGTACCACCCAGTTAGCCATACAGCTATATTAATGACAGACAGAGAGCTGGAGGTACCACCCAGTTAGCCATACAGCTATATTAATGACAGACAGAGAGCTGGAGGTACCACCCAGTTAGCCATAAAGCTATATTAATGACAGACAGAGAGCTGGAGGTACAACCCAGTTAGCCATACAGCTATATTAATGACAGACAGAGAGCTGGAGGTAACACCCAGTTAGCCATACAGCTATATTAATGACAGACAGAGAGCTGGAGGTACCACCCAGTTAGCCATCAGCTATATTAATGACAGACAGAGAGATGGAGGTACCACCAGTTAGCCATACAGCTATATTAATGACAGACAGAGAGCTGGAGGTACCACCCAGTTAGCCATACAGCTATATTAATGACAGACAGAGAGCTGGAGGTACCACCCAGTTAGCCATACAGCTATATTAATGACAGACAGAGAGCTGGAGGTACCACCCAGTTAGCCATACAGCTATATTAATGACAGACAGAGAGCTGGAGGTAACACCCAGTTAGCCATACAGCTATATTAATGACAGACAGAGAGCTGGAGGTAACACCCAGTTAGCCATACAGCTATATTAATGACAGACAGAGAGCTGGAGGTGCCACCCAGTTAGCCATACAGCTATATTAATGACAGACAGAGAGCTGGAGGTAACACCCAGTTAGCCATACAGCTATATTAATGACAGACAGAGAGCTGGAGGTACCATCCAGTTAGCCATACAGCTATATTAATGACAGACAGAGAGCTGGAGGTACCATCCAGTTAGCCATACAGCTATATTAATGACAGACAGAGAGCTGGAGGTACCACCCAGTTAGCCATACAGCTATATTAATGACAGACAGAGAGCTGGAGGTACCACCCAGTTAGCCATACAGCTATATTAATGACAGACAGAGAGCTGGAGGTACCACCCAGTTAGCCATACAGCTATATTAATGACAGACAGAGAGCTGGAGGTACCACCCAGTTAGCCATACAGCTATATTAATGACAGACAGAGAGCTGGAGGTAACACCCAGTTAGCCATACAGCTCTATATTAATGACAGACAGAGAGCTGGAGGTACCACCCAGTTAGCCATACAGCTATATTAATGACAGACAGAGAGCTGGAGGTAACACCCAGTTAATACAGCCATATTAATGACAGACAGAGAGCTGGAGGTACCCACCCAGTTAGCCATACAGCTATATTAATGACAGACAGAGAGCTGGAGGTACCACCCAGTTAGCCATACAGCTATATTAATGACAGACAGAGAGCTGGAGGTACCACCCAGTTAGCCATACAGCTATATTAATGACAGACAGAGAGCTGGAGGTACCACCCAGTTAGCCATACAGCTATATTAATGACAGACAGAGAGCTGGAGGTACCACCCAGTTAGCCATACAGCTATATTAATGACAGACAGAGAGCTGGAGGTACCACCCAGTTAGCCATACAGCTATATTAATGACAGACAGAGAGCTGGAGGTACCACCCCAGTTGGCCATACAGCTATATTAATGACAGACAGAGAGCTGGAGGGTAACACCAGTTAGCCATACAGCTATATTAATGACAGACAGAGAGCTGGAGGTACCACCCAGTTAGCCATACAGCTATATTAATGACAGACAGAGAGCTGGAGGTACCACCCAGTTAGCCATACAGCTATATTAATGACAGACAGAGAGCTGGAGGTACCACCCAGTTAGCCACAGCAGCTATATTAATGACAGACAGAGAGCTGGAGGTACCACCCAGTTAGCAATACAGCTATTAATGACAGACAGAGAGCTGGAAAGGTACCACCCAGTTAGCCATACAGCTATATTGAATGACAGACAGAGAGCTGGAGGTAACACCCAGTTAGCCATACAGCTGTATTAATGACAGACAGAGAGCTGGAGGTAACACCCAGTTAGCCAATCAGCTATATTAATGACAGACAGAGAGCTGGAGGTACCACCCAGTTAGCCATACAGCTTATTAATGACAGACAGAGAGCTGGAGGTAACACCCAGTTAGCCATACAGCTATATTAATGACAGACGAGAGCTGGAGGTAACACCCAGTTAGCCATACAGCTATATTAATGACAGACAGAGAGCTGGAGGTACCACCCAGTTAGCCATACAGCTATATTAATGACAGACAGAGAGCTGGAGGTACACCCAGTTAGGCTACAGCTATATTAATGACAGACAGAGAGCTGGAGGTACACCCAGTTAGCCATACAGCTATATTAATGACAGACAGAGAGCTGGAGGTACCACCCAGTTAGCCATACAGCATATTAATGACAGACAGAGAGCTGGAGGTACCACCCAGTTAGCCATACAGCTATATTAATGACAGACAGAGAGCTGGAGGTACCACCCAGTTAGCCATACAGCTATATTAATGGCACAGACAGAGAGCTGGAGGTACCACCCAGTTGGGGCCATACAGCTAAGTATTAATGACAGACAGAGAGCTGGAGGTACCACCCAGTTAGCCATACAGCTATATTAATGACAGACAGAGAGCTGGAGGTACCACCCAGTTAGCCATACAGCCATATTAATGACAGACAGAGAGCTGGAGGTACCACCCAGCAGTTAGCCATACAGCTATATTAACTGACAGACACAGAGAGCTGGAGGTACCACCCAGTATAGTACAGCTATATTAATGGACAGACAGAGAGCTGGAGGATAACACCCCAGTTAGCCATACAGCTATATTAATGACAGACAGAGAGCTGGAGGTAACACCCAGTTAGCCATACAGCTATATTAATGACAGACAGAGAGCTGGAGGTCCACCCAGTTAGCCATACAGCTATATTAATGACAGACAGAGAGCTGGAGGTACCACCCAGTTAGCCATACAGCTATATAAATGACAGACAGAGAGCTGGAGGTACCACCCAGTTAGCCATACAGCTATATTAATGACAGACAGAGAGGCTGGAGGTACCATCCAGTTAGCCATACAGCTTATTAATGACAGACAGAGCTGGAGGTACCACCCAGTTAGCCATACAGCTATATTAATGACAGACAGAGAGCTGGAGGTACCACCCAGTTAGCCATACAGCTATATTAATGACAGACAGAGAGCTAGAGGTACACCCAGTTAGCCATACAGCTATATTAATGACAGACAGAGAGCTGGAGGTAACACGGTTAGCCATACAGCTATATTAATGACAGACAGAGAGCTGGAGGTAACACCCAGTTAGCCATACAGCTATATTAATGACAGACAGAGAGCTGGAGGTACCACCCAGTTAGCCATACAGCTATATTAATGACAGACAGAGAGCTGGAGGTAACACCCGTTAGCATACAGCTATATTAATGACAGACAGAGAGCTGGAGGTACCACCCAGTTAGCCATACAGCTGTATTAATGACAGACAGAGAGCTGGAGGTAACACCCAGTTACCATACAGCTATATTAATGACAGACAGAGAGCTGGAGGTACACCCAGTTAGCCATACAGCTATATTAATGACAGACAGAGCTGGAGGTACCACCCAGTTAGCCATACAGCTGTATTAATGACAGACAGAGAGCTGGAGGTAACACCCAGTTAGCCATACAGCTATATTAATGACAGACAGAGAGCTGGAGGTACCACCCAGTTAGCCATACAGCTATATAATGACAGACAGAGAGCTGGAGGTACCACCCAGTTAGCCATACAGCTATATTAATGACAGACAGAGAGCTGGAGGTACCACCCAGTTAGCCATACAGCTATATTAATGACAGACAGAGAGCTGGAGGTACCACCCAGTTAGCCATACAGCTATATTAATGACAGACAGAGAGCTGGAGGTACCACCCAGTTAGCCATACAGCTATATTAACTGACAGACAGAGAGCTGGAGGTACCACCCAGTTAGCCATACAGCTATATTAATGACAGACAGAGAGCTGGAGGTAACAACCCAGTTAGCCATACAGCCATATTAATGACAGACAGAGAGCTGGAGGTAACACCCAGTTAGCCATACAGCTATATTAATGACAGACAGAGAGCTGGAGAGTACCACCCCAGTTAGCCATACAGCTATATTAATGACAGACAGAGAGCTGGAGGTACCACCCAGTTAGCCATACAGCTATATTAATGACAGACAGAGAGCTGGAGGTACCACCCAGTTAGCCATACAGCTATATTAATGACAGACAGAGAGCTGGAGGTACCACCCAGTTAGCCATACAGCTATATTAATGACAGACAGAGAGCTGGAGGTACCACCCAGTTAGCCATACAGCTATATTAATGACAGACAGAGAGCTGGAGGTACCACCCAGTTAGCCATACAGCTTATATTAATGACAGACAGAGAGCTGGAGGTAACCCAGTTAGCCATACAGCTATATTAATGACAGACAGAGCTGGAGGTAACACCCAGTTAGCCATACAGCTATATTAATGACAGACAGAGAGCTGGAGGTACCACCCAGTTAGCCATACAGCTATATTAATGACAGACAGAGAGCTGGAGGTACCACCCAGTTAGCCATACAGCTATATTAATGACAGACAGAGAGCTGGAGGTACCACCCAGTTAGCCATACAGCTATATTAATGACAGACAGAAAGCTGGAGGTACCACCCAGTTAGCCATACAGCTATATTAATGACAGACAGAGAGCTGGAGGTAAATCCCAGTTAGCCATACAGCTATATTAATGACAGACAGAGAGCTGGAGGTAACACCCAGTTAGCCATACAGCTATATTAATGACAGACAGAGAGCTGGAGGTACCACCCAGTTAGCCATACAGCTATATTAATGACAGACAGAGAGCTGGAGGTACCACCCAATTAGCCATACAGCTATATTAATGACAGACAGAGAGCTGGAGGTACCACCCAGTTAGCCATACAGCTATATTAATGACAGACAGAGAGCTGGAGGTACCACCCAGTTAGCCATACAGCTATATTAATGACAGACAGAGAGCTGGAGGTACCACCCAGTTAGCCATACAGCTATATTAATGACAGACAGAGAGCTGGAGGTAACACCCAGTTAGCCATACAGCTATATTAATGACAGACAGAGAGCTGGAGGTACCACCCAGTTAGCCATACAGCTATATTAATGACAGACAGAGAGCTGGAGGTAAATCCCAGTTAGCCATACAGCTATATTAATGACAGACAGAGAGCTGGAGGTAACACCCAGTTACCCATACAGCTATATTAATGACAGACAGAGAGCTGGAGGTACCACCAAGTTAGCCATACAGCTATATTAATGACAGACAGAGAGCTGGAGGTACCACCCAGTTAGCCATACAGCTATATTAATGACAGACAGAGAGCTGGAGGTACCACCCAGTTAGCCATACAGCTATATTAATGACAGACAGAGAGCTGGAGGTAACACCCAGTTAGCCATACAGCTATATTAATGACAGACGAGAGCTGGAGGTACCACCCCAGTTAGCCATACAGCTATATTAATGACAGACAGAGAGCTGGAGGTACCACCCAGTTAGCCATACAGCTATATTAATGACAGACAGAGAGCTGGAGGTACCACCCCAGTTAGCCATACAGCTATATTAATGACAGACAGAGAGCTGGAGGTAACACCCAGTTAGCCATACAGCTATATTAATGACAGACAGAGAGCTGGAGGTACCACCCAGTTAGCCATACAGCTATATTAATGACAGACAGAGAGCTGGAGGTACCACCCAGTTAGCCATACAGCTATATTAATGACAGACAGAGAGCTGGAGGTCTACCCAGTTAGCCATACAGCTATATTAATGACAGACAGAGAGCTGGAGGTACCACCCAGTTAGCCATACAGCTATATTAATGACAGACAGAGAGCTGGAGGTACCACCCGGTTAGCCATACAGCTATATTAATGACAGACAGAGAGCTGGAGGTACCATCCAGTTAGCCATACAGCCAGTGGTGTAAAGTATTTAAGTAAAAAAGTACTACTTAAGTAATTTTTTGGGTATATGTACTGTACTTTTACTCCACTACATTCCTAAAGAAAATAATGTACTAAACTGTAGCAGTTACAGATCCATACAGCTATGGGGCCTCCATCCTACTAAACTACACTGTAGCAGGTACAGATCCATACAGCTATGGTGCCTCCATCCTACTAAACTACACTGTAGCAGTTACAGATCCATACAGCTATGGTGCCTCCATCCTACTAAACTACACTGTAGCAGTTACAGATCCATACAGCTATGGTGCCTCCATCCTACTAAACTACACTGTAGCAGTTACAGATCCATACAGCTACGGGGCCTCCATCCTACTAAACTACACTGTAGCAGTTACAGATCCATACAGCTATGGGGCCTCCATCCTACTAAACTACACTGTAGCAGTTACAGATCCATACAGCTATGGGGCCTCCATCCTACTAAACTACACTGTAGCAGTTACAGATCCATACAGCTATGGGGCCTCCATCCTACTAAACTACACTGCAGTTACAGATCCATACAGCTATGGGGCCTCCATCCTACTAAACTACACTGTAGCAGTTACAGATCCATACAGCTATGGGGCCTCCATCCTACTAAACTACACTGTAGCAGTTACAGATCCATACAGCTATGGGGCCTCCATCCTACTAAACTACACTGTAGCAGTTACAGATCCATACAGCTATGGAGCCTCCATCCTACAAAACTACACTGTAGCAGGTACAGATCCATACAGCTATGGTGCCTCCATCCTACTAAACTACACTGTAGCAGTTACAGATCCATACAGCTATGTTGCCTCCATCCTACTAAACTACACTGTAGCAGTTACAGATCCGTACAGCTATGGGGCCTCCATCCTACTAAAATACACTGTAGCAGTTACAGATCCATACAGCTATGGGGCCTCCATCCTACTAAACTACACTGTAGCAGTTACAGATCCATACAGCTATGGTGCCTCCATCCTACTAAACTACACTGTAGCAGTTACAGATCCATACAGCTATGGTGCCTCCATCCTACTAAACTACACTGTAGCAGTTACAGATCCATACAGCTATGGTGCCTCCATCCTACTAAACTACACTGTAGCAGTTACAGATCCATACAGCTATGGTGCCTCCATCCTACTAAACTACACTGTAGCAGTTACAGATCCATACAGCCATGGTGCCTCCATCCTACTAAACTACACTGTAGCAGTTACAGATCCATACAGCTATGGGGCCTCCATCCTACTAAACTACACTGTAGCAGTTACAGATCCATACAGCTATGGTGCCTCCATCCCCTACTAAAATACACTGTAGCAGTTACATATCCATACAGCTATTGGGCCTCCATCCTACTAAACTACACTGTAGCAGTTACAGATCCATACAGCTATGGGGCCTCCATTCTACTAAACTACACTGTAGCAGTTACATATCCATACAGCTATGGGGCCTCCATCCTACTAAACTACACTGTAGCAGTTAGAGGTCCATACAGCTATGGGGCCTCCATCCTACTAAACTACACTGTAGCAGCTACAGATCCATACAGCTATGGTGCCTCCATCCTACTAAACTACACTGTAGCAGCTACAGATCCATACAGCTATGGGGCCTCCATCCTACTAAACTACACTGTAGCAGTTACAGATCCATACAGCTATGGGGCCTCCATTCTACTAAACTACACTGTAGCAGTTACAGATCCATACAGCTATGGGGCCTCCATCCTACTAAACTACACTGTAGCAGTTACAGATCCATACAGCTATGGTGCCTCCATCCTACTAAACTACACTGTAGCAGTTACAGATCCATACAGCTATGGTGCCTCCATCCTACTAAACTACACTGTAGCAGCTACAGATCCATACAGCTATGGTGCCTCCATCCTGCTAAACTACACTGTAGCAGTTACAGATCCATACAGCTATGGTGCCTCCATCCTACTAAAATACACTGTAGCAGTTACAGATCCATACAGCTATGGTGCCTCCATCCTACTAAACTCCACTGTAGCAGTTACAGATCCATACAGCTATGGTGCCTCCATCCTACTAAACTACACAGCAGTTACAGATCCATACAGCTATGGTACCTCCATCCTACTAAACTACACTGTAGCAGTTACAGATCCGTACAGCTATGGTGCCTCCATCCTACTAAACTACACTGTAGCAGTTACAGATCCATACAGCTATGGTGCCTCCATCCTACTAAACTACACTGTAGCAGTTCAGATCCATACAGCTATGGTGCCTCCATCCTACTAAACTACACTGTAGCAGTTACAGATCCATACAGCTATGGGGCCTCCATCCTACTAAACTACACTGTAGCAGTTACAGATCCGTACAGCTATGGGGCCTCCATCCTACTAAACTACACTGTAGCAGTTACAGATCCATACAGCTATGGGGGCCTCCATCCTACTAAACTACACTGTAGCAGTTACAGATCCATACAGCTATGGGGCCTCCATCATACTAAACTACACTGTAGCAGTTACAGATCCATACAGCCATGGTGCCTCCATCCTACTAAACTACACTGTAGCAGTTGCAGATCCATACAGCTATGGTGCCTCCATCCTACTAAACTACACTTTAGCAGTTACAGATCCATACAGCTATGGTGCCTCCATCCTACTAAACTACACTGTAGCAGTTACAGATCCATACAGCTATGGTGCCTCCATCCTACTAAACTACACTGTAGCAGTTACAGATCCATACAGCTATGGGGGCTCCATCCTACTAAACTACACTGTAGCAGTTACAGATCCATACAGCTATGGGGCCTCCATCCTACTAAACTACACTGTAGCAGTTACAGATCCATACAGCTATGGTGCCTCCATCCTACTAAACTACACTGTAGCAGTTACAGATCCATACAGCTATGGTGCCTCCATCCTACTAAACTACACTGTAGCAGTTACAGATCCATACAGCTATGGTGCCTCCATCCTACTAAACTACACTGTAGCAGTTACAGATCCATACAGCTATGGGGCCTCCATCCTACTAAACTACACTGTAGCAGTTACAGATCCATACAGCTATGGTGCCTCCATCCTACTAAAATACACTGTAGCAGTTACATATCCATACAGCTATTGGGCCTCCATCCTACTAAACTACACTGTAGCAGTTACAGATCCATACAGCTATGGGGCCTCCATTCTACTAAACTACACTGTAGCAGTTACATATCCATACAGCTATGGGGCCTCCATCCTACTAAACTACACTGTAGCAGTTAGAGGTCCATACAGCTATGGGGCCTCCATCCTACTAAACTACACTGTAGCAGCTACAGATCCACACAGCTATGGTGCCTCCATCCTACTAAACTACACTGTAGCAGCTACAGATCCATACAGCTATGGGGCCTCCATCCTACTAAACTACACTGTAGCAGTTACAGATCCATACAGCTATGGGGCCTCCATTCTACTAAACTACACTGTAGCAGTTACAGATCCATACAGCTATGGGGCCTCCATCCTACTAAACTACACTGTAGCAGTTACAGATCCATACAGCTATGGTGCCTCCATCCTACTAAACTACACTGTAGCAGTTACAGATCCATACAGCTATGGTGCCTCCATCCTACTAAACTACACTGTAGCAGCTACAGATCCATACAGCTATGGTGCCTCCATCCTGCTAAACTACACTGTAGCAGTTACAGATCCATACAGCTATGGTGCCTCCATCCTACTAAAATACACTGTAGCAGTTACAGATCCATACAGCTATGGTGCCTCCATCCTACTAAACTCCACTGTAGCAGTTACAGATCCAACAGCTATGGTGCCTCCATCCTACTAAACTACACAGCAGTTACAGATCCATACAGCTATGGTACCTCCATCCTACTAAACTACACTGTAGCAGTTACAGATCCGTACAGCTATGGTGCCTCCATCCTACTAAACTACACTGTAGCAGTTACAGATCCATACAGCTATGGTGCCTCCATCCTACTAAACTACACTGTAGCAGTTACAGATCCATACAGCTATGGTGCCTCCATCCTACTAAACTACACTGTAGCAGTTACAGATCCATACAGCTATGGGGCCTCCATCCTACTAAACTACACTGTAGCAGTTACAGATCCATACAGCTATGGGGCCTCCATCCTACTAAACTACACTGTAGCAGTTACAGATCCATACAGCTATGGGGCCTCCATCCTACTAAACTACACTGTAGCAGTTACAGATCCATACAGCTATGGGGCCTCCATCATACTAAACTACACTGTAGCAGTTACAGATCCATACAGCTATGGTGCCTCCATCCTACTAAACTACACTGTAGCAGTTACAGATCCATACAGCTATGGTGCCTCCATCCTACTAAACTACACTTTAGCAGTTACAGATCCATACAGCTATGGTGCCTCCATCCTACTAAACTACACTGTAGCAGTTACAGATCCATACAGCTATGGGGCCTCCATCCTACTAAACTACACTGTAGCAGTTACAGATCCATACAGCTATGGGGCATCCATCCTACTAAACTACACTGTAGCAGTTACAGATCCATACAGCTATGGTGCCTCCATCCTACTAAACTACACTGTAGCAGTTACAGATCCATACAGCTATGGTGCCTCCATCCTACTAAACTACACTGTAGCAGTTACAGATCCATACAGCTATGGTGCCTCCATCCTACTAAACTACACTGTAGCAGTTACAGATCCATACAGCTATGGTGCCTCCATCCTACTAAACTACACTGTAGCAGTTACAGATCCATACAGCTATGGTGCCTCCATCCTACTAAACTACACTGTAGCAGTTACAGATCCATACAGCTATGGTGCCTCCATCCTACTAAACTACACTGTAGCAGTTACAGATCCATAGCTATGGTGCCTCCATCCTACTAAACTACACTGTAGCAGTTACAGATCCATACAGCTATGGTGCTCCATCCTACTAAACTACACTGTAGCAGTTACAGATCCATACAGCTATGGAGCCTCCATCCTACTAAACTACACTGTAGCAGTTACAGATCCATACAGCTATGGGGCCTCCATCCTACTAAACTACACTGTAGCAGATACAGATCCATACAGCTATGGGGCCTCCATTCTACTAAACTACACTGTAGCAGTTACAGATCCATACAGCTATGGGGCCTCCATCCTACTAAACTACACTGTAGCAGCTACAGATCCATACAGCTATGGTGCCTCCATCCTGCTAAACTACACTGTAGCAGTTACAGATCCATACAGCTATGGTGCCTCCATCCTACTAAAATACACTGTAGCAGTTACAGATCCATACAGCTATGGTGCCTGTCTCCCGAGTGGCGCAGTGGTCTAAGGCACTGCATCGCAGTGCTAGCTGTGCCACTAGAGATCCTGGTTCGAATCCAGGCTCTGTCGTAGCCGGCCGCGACCGGGAGACCCATGGGGCGGCGCACAATTGGCCCAGCGTCGTCCAGGGTAGGGGAGGGAATGGCCGGCAGGGGATGTAGCTCAATTGGTAGAGCATGGCGTTTGCAACGCCAGGGTTGTGGGTTCGATAAAATAATGTATGTGCTAACTGTAAGTCGCTCTGGATAAGAGCGTCTGCTAAATGACTAAAATGTAAATGTAAATGTGCCTCCATCCTACTAAACTACACTGTAGCAGTTACAGATCCATACAGCTATGGGGCCCCATCCTACTAAACTACACTGTAGCAGTTACAGATCCATACAGCTATGGTGCCTCCATCCTACTAAACTACACTGTAGCAGTTACAGATCCATACAGCTATGGTGCCTCCATCCTACTAAACTCCACTGTAGCAGTTACAGATCCATACAGCTATGGTGCCTCCATCCTACTAAACTACACTGTAGCAGTTACAGATCCATACAGCTATGGGGCCTCCATCCTACTAAACTACACTGTAGCAGTTACAGATCCATACAGCTATGGGGCCTCCATCCTACTAAACTACACGGTAGCAGTTACAGATCCGTACAGCTATGGTGCCTCCATCCTACTAAACTACACTGTAGCAGTTACAGATCCGTACAGCTATGGTGCCTCCATCCTACTAAACTACACTGTAGCAGTTACAGATCCGTACAGCTATGGTGCCTCCATCCTACTAAACTACACTGTAGCAGTTACAGATCCGTACAGCTATGGTTGCTCCATCCTACTAAACTACACTGTAGCAGTTACAGATCCGTACAGCTATGGGGCCTCCATCCTACTAAACTACACTGTAGCAGTTACAGATCCGTACAGCTATGGAGCCTCCATCCTACTAAACTACACTGTAGCAGGTACAGATCCATACAGCTATGGTGCCTCCATCCTACTAAACTACACTGTAGCAGGTACAGATCCATACAGCTATGGGGCCTCCATCCTACTAAACTACACTGTAGCAGTTACAGATCCAGCTATGGTGCCTCCATCCTACTAAACTACACTGTAGCAGTTACAGATCCATACAGCTATGGTGCCTCCAGCCTACTAAACTACACTGTAGCAGTTACAGATCCATACAGCTATGGGGCCTCCATCCAACTAAACTACACTGTAGCAGTTACAGATCCATACAGCTATGGTGCCTCCATCCTACTAAACTCCACTGTAGCAGTTACAGATCCATACAGCTATGGTGCCTCCATCCTACTAAACTACACTGTAGCAGTTACAGATCCATACAGCTATGGGACCTCCATCCTACTAAACTACACTGTAGCAGTTACAGATCCATACAGCTATGGTGCCTCCATCCTACTAAACTACACTGTAGCAGTTACAGATCCATACAGCTATGGTGCCTCCATCCTACTAAACTACACTGTAGCAGTTACAGATCCATACAGCTATGGTGCCTCCATCCTACTAAACTACACTGTAGCAGTTACAGATCCATACAGCTATGGTGCCTCCATCCTACTAAACTACACTGTAGCAGTTACAGATCCATACAGCTATGGGGCCTCCATCCTACTAAACTACACTGTAGCAGTTACAGATCCATACAGCTATGGTGCCTCCATCCTACTAAACTACACTGTAGCAGTTACAGATCCATACAGCTATGGAGCCTCCATCCTACTAAACTACACTGTAGCAGTTACAGATCCATACAGCTATGGTGCCTCCATCCTACTAAACTACACTGTAGCAGTTACAGATCCATACAGCTATGGTGCCTCCATCCTACTAAACTACACTGTAGCGGTTACAGATCCATACAGCTATGGCGCCTCCATCCTACTAAACTACACTGTAGCAGTTACAGATCCATACAGCTATGGAGCCTCCATCCTACTAAACTACACGGTAGCAGTTAAAGATCCATACAGCTATGGTGCTTCCATCCTACTAAACTACACTGTAGCAGTTACAGATCCATACAGCTATGGAGCCTCCATCCTACTAAACTACACTGTAGCAGTTACAGATCCATACAGCTATGGGGCCTCCATCCTACTAAACTACACTGTAGCAGTTACAGATCCATACAGCTATGGGGCCTCCATCCTACTAAACTACACTGTAGCAGTTACAGATCCATACAGCTATGGGGGCCTCCATCCTACTAAACTACACTGTAGCAGTTACAGATCCATACAGCTATGGTGCCTCCATCCTACTAAACTACACTGTAGTTACAGATCCATACAGCTATGGTGCCTCCATCCTACTAAACTACACTGTAGCAGTTACAGATCCATACAGCTATGGTGCCTCCATCCTACTAAACTACACTGTAGCAGTTACAGATCCATACAGCTATGGTGCCTCCATCCTACTAAACTACACTGTAGCAGTTACAGATCCATACAGCTATGGTGCCTCCATCCTACTAAACTACACTGTAGCAGTTACAGATCCATACAGCTATGGGGCCTCCATCCTACTAAACTACACTATAGCAGTTACAGATCCATACAGCTATGGGGCCTCCATCCTACTAAACTACACTGTAGCAGTTACAGATCCATACAGCTATGGGGCCTCCATCCTACTAAACTACACTATAGCAGTTACAGATCCATACAGCTATGGGGCCTCCATCCTACTAAACTACACTGTAGCAGTTACAGATCCATACAGCTATGGTGCCTCCATCCTACTAAACTACACTGTAGCAGTTACAGATCCATACAGCTATGGGGCCTCCATCCTACTAAACTACACTGTAGCAGGTACAGATCCATACAGCTATGGGGCCTCCATCCTACTAAACTACACTGTAGCAGTTACAGATCCAGCTATGGTGCCTCCATCCTACTAAACTACACTGTAGCAGGTACAGATCCATACAGCTATGGTGCCTCCATCCTACTAAACTACACTGTAGCAGTTACAGATCCATACAGCTATGGAGCCTCCATCCTACTAAACTACACTGTAGCAGTTACAGATCCATACAGCTATGGTGCCTCCATCCTACTAAACTACACTGTAGCAGTTACAGATCCATACAGCTATGGTGCCTCCATCCTACTAAACTACACTGTAGCGGTTACAGATCCATACAGCTATGGAGCCTCCATCCTACTAAACTACACTGTAACAGTTACAGATCCATACAGCTATGGGGCCTCCATCCTACTAAACTACACTGTAGCAGTTACAGATCCATACAGCTATGGTGCCTCCATCCTACTAAACTACACTGTAGCAGTTACAGATCCATACAGCTATGGAGCCTCCATCCTACTAAACTACACTGTAGCAGTTACAGATCCATACAGCTATGGGGCCTCCATCCTACTAAACTACACTGTAGCAGTTACAGATCCATACAGCTATGGGGCCTCCATCCTACTAAACTACACTGTAGCAGTTACAGATCCATACAGCTATGGTGCCTCCATCCTACTAAACTACACTGTAGTTACAGATCCATACAGCTATGGTGCCTCCATCCTACTAAACTACACTGTAGCAGTTACAGATCCATACAGCTATGGTGCCTCCATCCTACTAAACTACACTGTAGCAGTTACAGATCCATACAGCTATGGTGCCTCCATCCTACTAAACTACACTGTAGCAGTTACAGATCCATACAGCTATGGTGCCTCCATCCTACTAAACTACACTGTAGCAGTTACAGATCCATACAGCTATGGGGGCCTCCATCCTACTAAACTACACTATAGCAGTTACAGATCCATACAGCTATGGGGCCTCCATCCTACTAAACTACACTGTAGCAGTTACAGATCCATACAGCTATGGGGGCCTCCATCCTACTAAACTACACTATAGCAGTTACAGATCCATACAGCTATGGGGCCTCCATCCTACTAAACTACACTGTAGCAGTTACAGATCCATACAGCTATGGTGCCTCCATTCTACTAAACTACACTGTAGCAGTTACAGATCCATACAGCTATGGGGCCTCCATCCTACTAAACTACACTGTAGCAGTTACAGATCCATACAGCTATGGGGCCTCCATCCTACTAAACTACACTGTAGCAGTTACAGATCCATACAGCTATGGTGCCTCCATCCTACTAAACTACACTGTAGCAGTTATGAAATAGTAATGGAAACACCATACTCTGCTTATCTTAAAATCGACAAAAGGTCAAAATCGAAGTTAGCATACACCGATTAAAACACCTGGTTTTCTGAGCAATCTTTCAAATGATTAGGACGTGTAAACAGCTTAAATCGACGTTCCAGCGGTGTATTTGATCATGTGCCAGCGCCTCCCTCTTATTGCCATGATCGTCGTAAGTACCGGACCAAGGCGCAGCGTGATATGCGTACATTCTTTTTTTTTTTTTTCTAGTACACACGAACAAAAAACAATAAACCAAAACGATACGTGAAGTCCAAGGTTAAACAACAAAACAAACCTTACACGGAACAAGATCCCACAAATGACAAGTGCAAAACAGGCTGCCTAAGTATGGTTCCAAATCAGAGACAACAAGCCACAGCTGCCTCTTATTGGGAACCACCCCGGCCAACATAGAAACACATGAACTAGAACATGAACATAGAACACTAAACATAGAAACTAACACCCTGGCTCAACATATAAGAGTCCCCAGAGCCAGGGCGTGACACTTATGCTTGAGGGAAGTATGCATCTTAGAAACTGTTTTCACATACAAACTTTATATGTCCGAACTCAGAATCAAAAAGGTTTCGCAAAAAATAACATAATCACTGTGGTAGAATGTTTATTTTGAATGATTGGTGATTTTCCGCATTTATGAAGTCTCATCAGGTAGCCTGATTTCAGATGTGTCCATGTAAACAGGATTATTAGCGAAATCGTTCTTCTTGCAAAGAACGCACTATTATATTAATCTGACTATCCACAATATCGTATTATTGTCAGCCTGTAACCGTGCTCATTGGACCAGGCAGAGAGTTGTATTATTGTCTGCCTGTAACCGTGCTCATTGGACCAGGCAGAGAGTTGTATTATTGTCTGCCTGTAACCGTGCTCATTGGACCAGGCAGAGAGTCGTATTATTGTCTGCCTGTAACCGTGCTCATTGGACCAGGCAGAGAGTTGTATTATTGTCTGCCTGTAACCGTGCTCATTGGACCAGGCAGAGAGTTGTATTATTGTCTGCCTGTAACCGTGTTCATTGGACCAGGCAGAGAGTTGTATGATTGTGTGTCTGTAACCGTGCTCATTGGACCAGGCAGAGAGTTGTATTATTGTCTGCCTGTAACCGTGCTCATTGGACCAGGCAGAGAGTTGTATTATTGTCTGCCTGTAACCGTGCTCATTGGACCAGGCATAGAGTTGTATTATTGTGTGTCTGTAACCGTGCTCATTGGACCAGGCAGAGAGTTGTATAATTGTCTGCCTGTAACCGTGCTCATTGGACCAGGCATAGAGTTGTATTATTGTCTGCCTGTAACCGTGCTCATTGGACCAGGCAGAGAGTTGTATTATTGTCTGCCTGTAACCGTGCTCATTGGACCAGGCAGAGGATTGTATTATTGTCTGCCTGTAACCGTGCTCATTGGACCAGGCATAGAGTGTATGTATTGTCTGCCTGTAACCGTGCTCATTGGACCAGGCAGAGAGTTGTATTATTGTCTGCCTGTAACCGTGCTCATTGGACCAGGCAGAGAGTTGTATTATTGTCTGCCTGTAACCGTGCTCATTGGACCAGGCAGAGAGTTCCCATCCCTATTCTCTATAGTAAGGGGGTGTCTAGGGTGTGTCCTTGGTAATGGGGTGTGTCTAGTGGTCTAGGGGTGTGTCCTTGGTAATGGGGTGTGTCTAGTGGTCTAGGGGTGTGTCCTTGGTGCACCACAGAGCTGAGATATACTAGGCAGGACGCTAGATACTAGATACTAGCCCTCAAACTCAACTCTGGACCTCCAAGCAAGTTCCACTGCCTGTTTTCATTGTTCCCCTGTAATCAGGGACTGAATTAGACCTGGGACACCAGGTGGTGCGAAAGAAAACTAGCAGGCTCTGGACCTGGTAGGGTAAGAGTTGAATTCCTCTGGTATAGTAACCAGCAGGCTCTGGACCTGGTAGGGTAAGAGTTGAATACCCCTGGTATAGTAACCAGCAGGCTCTGGACCTGGTAGTGTAAGAGTTGAATACCCCTGGTATAGTAACCAGCAGGACCTGGTAGGGTAAGAGTTGAATACCTCTGGTATAGTAACCAGCAGGCTCTGGACCTGGTAGGGTAAGAGTTGAATACCCCTGGTATAGTAATTAGCAGGCTCTGGACCTGGTAGGGTAAGAGTTGAATACCTCTGGTATAGTAACCAGCAGGCTCTGGACCTGGTAGGGTAAGAGTTGAATACCCCTGGTATAGTAACCGGCAGGCTCCGGACCTGGTAAGGTAAGAGTTGAATACCCCTGGTATAGTAACCAGGCTCTGGACCTGGTAGGGTAAGAGTTGAATACCCCTGGTATAGTAACCAGCAGGACCTGGTAGGGTAAGAGTTGAATACCTCTGGTATAGTAACCAGCAGGCTCCGGACCTGGTAGGGTAAGAGTTGAATACCCCTGGTATAGTAACCAGCAGGACCTGGTAGGGTAAGAGTTAAATACCCCTGGTATAGTAACCAGCAGGCTCTGGACCTGGTAGGGTAAGAGTTGAATACCCCTGGTATAGTAATCAGCAGGCTCCGGACCTGGTAGGGTAAGAGTTGAATACCCCTGGTATAGTAACCAGCAGGCTCTGGACCTGGTAGGGTAAGAGTTGAATACCCCTGGTATAGTAACCAGCAGGCTCTGGACCTGATAGGGTAAGAGTTGAATACCTCTGGTATAGTAACCAGCAGGCTCTGGACCTGGTAGGGTAAGAGTTGAATACCTCTGGTATAGTATCCAGCAGGCTTCGGACCTGGTAGGGTAAGAGTTGAATACCCCTGGTATAGTAACCAGCAGGACCCGGACCTGGTAGGGTAAGAGTTGAATACCCCTGGTATAGTAACCAGCAGGCTCTGGACCTGGTAGGGTAAGAGTTGCATACCTCTGGTATAGTATCCAGCAGGCTTCGGACCTGGTAGGGTAAGAGTTGAATACCCCTGGTATAGTAACCAGCAGGACCCGGACCTGGTAGGGTAAGAGTTAAATACCTCTGGTATAGTAACCAGCAGGCTCTGGACCTGGTAGGGTAAGAGTTGAATACCCCTGGTATAGTAACCAGCAGGCTCCGGACCTGATAGGGTAAGAGTTGAATACCTCTGGTATAGTAACCAGCAGGCTCCGGACCTGGTAGGGTAAGAGTTGAATAACCCTGGTATAGTAACCAGCAGGCTCTGGACATGGTAGGGTAAGAGTTGAATACCTCTGGTATAGTAACCAGCAGGCTCTGGACCTAGTAGGGTAAGAGTTGAATACCCTTGGTATAGTAACCAGCAGGCTCCGGACCTGGTAGGGTAAGAGTTGAGTACCCCTGGTATAGTAACCAGCAGGCTCTGGACCTGGTAGGGTAAGAGTTGAATACCCCTGGTATAGTAACCAGCAGGCTCTGGACCTGGTAGGGTAAGATTTGAATACCGCTGGTATAGTAACCAGCAGGCTCCGGACCTTTTAGGGTAAGAGTTAAATTCCTCTGGTATAGTAACCAGCAGGCTCCGGACCTGGTAGGGTAAGAGTTGAATACCTCTGGTATAGTAACCAGCAGGCTCCGGACCTGGTAGGGTAAGAGTTGAATACCTCTGGTATAGTAACCAGCAGGCTCTGGACCTGGTAGGGTAAGAGTTGAATACCCCGGGTATAGTAACCAGCAGGCTCTGGACCTGGTAGGGTAAGAGTTGAATACCTCTGGTATGGTAACCAGCAGGCTCTGGACCTGGTAGGGTAAGAGTTGAATACCTCTGGTATAGTAACCAGCAGGCTCTGGACCTGGTAGGGTAAGAGTTGAATACCCCTGGTATAGTAACCAGCAGGCTCTGGACCTGGTAGGGTAAGAGTTGAATACCCCTGGTATAGTAACCAGCAGGACCTGGTAGGGTAAGAGTTGAATACCTCTGGTATAGTAACCAGCAGGCTCTGGACCTGGTAGGGTAAGAGTTGAATACCCCTGGTATAGTAACCAGCAGGCTCTGGACCTGGTAGGGTAAGAGTTGAATACCTCTGGTATAGTAACCAGCAGGCTCTGGACCTGGTAGGGTAAGAGTTGAATACCCCTGGTATAGTAACCAGCAGGCTCCGGACCTGGTAGGGTAAGAGTTGAATACCCCTGGTATAGTAACCAGGCTCTGGACCTGGTAGGGTAAGAGTTGAATACCTCTGGTACAGTAACCAGCAGGCTCTGGACCTGGTAGGGTAAGAGTTGAATTCCCCTGGTATAGTAACCAGCAGGCTCTGGACCTGGTAGGGTAAGAGTTGAATACCCCTGGTATAGTAACCAGCAGGCTCCGGACCTGGTAGGGTAAGAGTTGAATACCCCTGGTATAGTAACCAGCAGGCTCCGGACCTGGTAGGGTAAGAGTTGAATACCCCTGGTATAGTAACCAGCAGGACCTGGTAGGGTAAGAGTTGAATACCCCTGGTATAGTAACCAGCAGGCTCTGGACCTGGTAGGGTAAGAGTTGAATACCCCTGGTATAGTAACCAGCAGCTCCGGACCTGGTAGGCTAAGAGTTGAATACCCCTGGTATAGTAACCAGCAGGACCTGGTAGGGTAAGAGTTGAATACCCCTGGTATAGTAATCAGCAGGCTCCGGACCTGGTAGGGTAAGAGTTGAATACCCCTGGTATAGTAACCCAGCAGGCTCTGGACCTGGTAGGGTAAGAGTTGAATACCCCTGGTATAGTAACCAGCAGGCTCTGGACCTGGTAGGGTAAGAGTTGAATACCCTGGTATAGTAACCAGCAGGCTCGGACCTGGTAGGGTAAGAGTTGAATACCCCTGGTATAGTAACCAGCAGGACCTGGTAGGGTAAGAGTTGAATACCCCTGGTATAGTAACCAGCAGGCTCTGGACCTGGTAGGGTAAGAGTTGAATACCTCTGGTATAGTATCCAGCAGGCTTCGGACCTGGTAGGGTAAGAGTTGAATACCCCTGGTATAGTAACCAGCAGGACCCGGACCTGGTAGGGTAAGAGTTGAATACCCTGGTATAGTAACCAGCAGGCTCTGGACCTGGTAGGGTAAGAGTTGAATACCTCTGGTATAGTATCCAGCAGGCTTTGGACCTGGTAGGGTAAGAGTTGAATACCCCTGGTATAGTAACCAGCAGGACCCGGACCTGGTAGAGTAAGAGTTAAATACCTCTGGTATAGTAACCAGCAGGCTCTGGACCTGGTAGGGTAAGAGTTGAATACCCCTGGTATAGTAACCAGCAGGCTCCGTACCTGATAGTGTAAGAGTTGAATACCTCTGGTATAGTAACCAGCAGGCTCCGGACCTGGTAGGGTAAGAGTTGAATACCCCTGGTATAGTAACCAGCAGGCTCTGGACCTGGTAGGGTAAGAGTTGAATACCTCTGGTATAGTAACCAGCAGGCTCTGGACCTGGTAGGGTAAGAGTTGAATACCCTTGGTATAGTAACCAGCAGGCTCCGGACCTGGTAGGGTAAGAGTTGAATACACCTGGTATAGTAACCAGCAGGCTCCGGACCTGGTAGGGTAAGAGTTGAGTACCCCTGGTATAGTAACCAGCAGGCTCTGGACCTGGTAGGGTAAGAGTTGAATACCCCTGGTATAGTAACCAGCAGGCTCTGGACCTGGTAGGGTAAGATTTGAATACCGCTGGTATAGTAACCAGCAGGCTCCGGACCTGGTAGGGTAAGAGTTAAATTCCTCTGGTATAGTAACCAGCAGGCTCCGGACCTGGTAGGGTAAGAGTTGAATACCTCTGGTATAGTAACCAGCAGGCTCCGGACCTGGTAGGGTAAGAGTTGAATACCTCTGGTATAGTAACCAGCAGGCTCTGGACCTGGTAGGGTAAGAGTTGAATACCCCTGGTATAGTAACCAGCAGGCTCTGGACCTGGTAGGGTAAGAGTTGAATACCTCTGGTATGGTAACCAGCAGGCTCTGGACCTGGTAGGGTAAGAGTTGAATACCTCTGGTATTGTAACCAGCAGGCTCCGGACCTGGTAGGGTAAGAGTTGAATACCTCAGGTATAGTAACCAGCAGGCTCTGGACCTGGTAGGGTAAGAGTTGAATACCTCTGGTATAGTATCCAGCAGGCTCTTGACCTGGTAGGATAAGAGTTGAATACCCCTGGTATAGTAACCAGCAGGACCTGGTAGGGTAAGAGTTGAATACCCCTGGTATAGGAACCAGCAGGACCTGTTAGGGTAAGAGTTGAATACCCCTGGTATGGTAACCAGCAGGTTCTAGACCTTGTAGGGTAAGAGTTGAATACCTCTGGTATGGTAACCAGCAGGACCTGGTAGGGTAAGAGTTGAATACCCCTGGTATTGTAACCAGCAGGACCTGGTAGGGTAAGAGTTGAATACCCCTGGTATAGTAACCAGCAGGACCTGGTAGGGTAAGAGTTGAATACCCCTGGTATAGTAACCAGCAGGCTCTGGACCTGGTAGGGTAAGAGTTGAATACCCCTGGTATAGTAACCAGCAGGGCTCTGGACCTGGTAGGGTAAGAGTTGAATACCCCTGGTATAGTAACCAGCAGGACCTGGTAGGGTAAGAGTTGAATACCCCTGGTATAGTAACCAGCAGGACCTGGTAGGGTAAGAGTTGAATACCCTTGTGTGTAGACAGTATCATCAGTGGAGGAGGTTCCCACTCTGAACCTCATCACTACACTGAACAAAAATACAAACGCAACATGCAACAATTTCAACGATTTTACTGAGTTACAGTTCATATAAGGAAATCAGTCAATTTAAATCAATTCATTAGGCACTAATCTATGAATTAAACATGACTGGGCAGGGGTGCAGCCTGGGAGGGCCTGGGAGGGCATAGGCCCACCCACTTGGGAGCCAGGCCCAGCCAATCAGAATGAGTTTTTCCCCACAAAAGTGCTTTATTACAGACAGAAATACTCAGTTTCATCAGCTGTCCGGGTGGCTGGTCTCAGATGATCCAGCAGGTGAAGAAGCCGGATGTGGAGGTCCTGGGCTGGCGTGGTTACACGTGGTCTGCAGTTGAGAGGCCGGTTGGACATACTTCCAAATTCTCTAAAATGACGTTGGATGCGGCTTATGGTAGAGAAATTAACATTCAATTCTCTGGAAACAGCCCTGGTGGACATTCCTGCAGTCAGCATGCCAATTGTGGCATTGTGTTGTGAGACAAAACTGCACATTTTAGAGTGGCCTTGTATTGTCCCCAGCACAAGGTGCACCTGTGTAATGATCATGCTGTTTAATTAGCTTCTTGATATGCCACACCTGTCAGGTGGATGGATTATCTTGGCAAACGAGAAATGCTCACTAACAGGGATTTAAACAAATGAGTGCAGAAATTGAGAGAAATAAGCTTTATGTGCGTATGGAACATTTCTGGGAACTTTTATTTCATCTCATGAAACATAGGACCAACACTTTACATGTTGTGTTTATATTTTTGTTCAGCATAAATGAATCAGTGATGAATACACTGATAACACTACACCCCTGGTTTTCTAACACCTGGTTTCACAGTTCCAATAAAAGAGAAGGACAAAAAGCAGCTGTCAGTCAGCTAGTTCCCAGAGGTCTGCAGCTGTCAGTCAGCTAGTTCCCAGAGGACTGCAGCTGTCAGTCAGCTAGTTCCCAGAGGACTGCAGCTGTCAGTCAGCTAGTTCCCAGAGGTCTGCAGCTGTCAGTCAGCTAGTTCCCAGAGGACTGCAGCTGTCAGTCAGCTAGTTCCCAGAGGACTGCAGCTGTCAGTCAGCTAGTTCCCAGAGGACTGCAGCTGTCAGTCAGCTAGTTCCCAGAGGTCTGCAGCTGTCAGTCAGCTAGTTCCCAGAGGACTGCAGCTGTCAGTCAGTTAGTTCCCAGAGGACTGCAGCTGTCAGTAAGCTAGTTCCCAGAGGACTGCAGCTGTCAGTAAGCTAGTTCCCAGCGGACTGCAGCTGTCAGTCAGTTAGTTCCCAGAGGTCTGCAGCTGTCAGTCAGCTAGTTCCCAGAGGACTACAGCTGTCAGTCAGCTAGTTCCCAGAGGTCTGCAGCTGTCAGTCAGCTAGTTCCCAGAGGACTGCAGCTGTCAGTCAGTTAGTTCCCAGAGGACTACAGCTGTCAGTAAGCTAGTTCGCAGAGGACTGCAGCTGTCAGTCAGCTAGTTCCCAGAGGTCTGCAGCTGTCAGTCAGCTAGTTCCCAGAGGACTGCAGCTGTCAGTCAGTTAGTTCCCAGAGGACTGCAGCTGTCAGTCAGTTAGTTCCCAGAGGACTGCAGCTGTCAGTCAGCTAGTTCCCAGAGGTCTGCAGCTGTCAGTCAGCTAGTTCCCAGAGGACTGCAGCTGTCAGTCAGTTAGTTCCCCAGAGGACTACAGCTGTCAGTAAGCTAGTTCCCAGAGGACTGCAGCTGTCAGTCAGCTAGTTCCCAGATGTCTGCAGCTGTCAGTCAGCTAGTTCCCAGAGGACTGCAGCTGTCAGTCAGTTAGTTCCCAGAGAACTGCAGCTGTCAGTCAGTTAGTTCCCAGAGGACTGCAGCTGTCAGTCAGCTAGTTCCCAGAGGACTGCAGCTGTCAGTAAGCTAGTTTCAGAGGACTGCAGCTGTCAGTCAGTTAGTTCCCAGAGGACTGCAGCTGTCAGTCAGTTAGTTCCCAGAGACTGCAGCTGTCAGTCAGTTAGTTCCCCAGAGGACTGCAGCGGTCAGTCAGCTAGTTCCCAGAGGACTGCAGCTGTCAGTCAGCTAGTTCCCAGAGGACTGCAGCTGTCAGTCAGTTAGTTCCCAGAGGTCTGCAGCTGTCAGTCAGCTAGTTCCCAGAGGTCTGCAGCTGTCAGTCAGCTAGTTCCCAGAGGACTGCAGCTGTCAGTCAGTTAGTTCCCAGAGGACTGCAGCTGTCAGTCAGCTAGTTCCAAGAGGACTGCAGCTGTCAGTCAGCTAGTTCCCAGAGGACTGCAGCTGTCAGTCAGCTAGTTCCCAGAGGACTGCAGCTGTCAGTCAGTTAGTTCCCAGAGGACTGCAGCTGTCAGTCAGCTAGTTCCCAGAGGACTGCAGCTGTCAGTCAGCTAGTTCCCAGAGGACTGCAGCTGTCAGTAAGCTAGTTCCCAGAGAACTGCAGCTGTCAGTCAGCTAGTTCCCAGAGGACTGCAGCTGTCAGTCAGCTAGTTCCCAGAGGACTGCAGCTGTCGGAGTCAGTTAGTTCCCAGAGGACTGCAGCTGTCAGTAAGCTAGTTCCCAGAGGACTGCAGCTGTCAGTCAGTTAGTTCCCAGAGGACTGCAGCTGTCAGTCAGTTAGTTCCCAGAGGACTGCAGCTGTCAGTAAGCTAGTTCCCAGAGGACTGCAGCTGTCAGTCAGCTAGTTCTCAGAGGACTGCAGCTGTCAGTCAGTTAGATCCCAGAGGACTGCAGCTGTCAGTCAGCTAGTTCCCAGAGGGACTGCAGCTGTCAGTCAGCTAGTTCCCAGAGGACTGCAGCTGTCAGTAAGCTAGTTCCCAGAGGACTGCAGCTGTCAGTCAGCTAGTTCCCAGAGGACTGCAGCTGTCAGTCAGCTAGTTCCCAGAGGACTGCAGCTGTCAGTCAGTTAGTTCCCAGAGGACTGCAGCTGTCAGTCAGCTAGTTCCCAGAGGACTGCAGCTGTCAGTCAGCTAGTTCCCAGAGGACTGCAGCTGTCAGTAAGCTAGTTCCCAGAGGACTGCAGATGTCAGTCAGCTAGTTCCCAGAGGACTGCATTTGTCAGTCAGCTAGTTCCCAGAGGACTGCAGCTGTCAGTCAGTTAGTTCCCAGAGGACTGCAGCTGTCAGTAAGCTAGTTCCCAGAGGACTGCAGCTGTCAGTCAGTTAGTTCCCAGAGGACTGCAGCTGTCAGTCAGTTAGTTCCCAGAGGACTGCAGCTGTCAGTCAGTTAGTTCCCAGAGGACTGCAGCTGACAGTCAGCTAGTTCCCAGAGGACTGCAGCTGTCAGTCAGCTAGTTCCCAGAGGACTGCAGCTGTCAGTAAGCTAGTTCCCAGAGGACTGCAGCTGTCAGTCAGTTAGTTCCCAGAGGACTGCAGCTGTCAGTCAGCTAGTTCCCAGAGGACTGCAGCTGTCAGTAAGCTAGTTCCCAGAGGACTGCAGCTGTCAGTCAGTTAGTTCCCAGAGGACTGCAGCTGTCAGTCAGTTAGTTCCCAGAGGACTGCAGCTGTCAGTAAGCTAGTTCCCAGAGGACTGCAGCTGTCAGTAAGCTAGTTCCCAGCGGACTGCAGCTGTCATTCAGTTAGTTCCCAGAGGTCTGCAGCTGTCAGTCAGCTAGTTCCCAGAGGACTACAGCTGTCAGTCAGCTAGTTCCCAGAGGTCTGCAGCTGTCAGTCAGCTAGTTCCCAGAGGACTGCAGCTGTCAGTCAGTTAGTTCCCAGAGGACTGCAGCTGTCAGTCAGTTAGTTCCCAGAGGACTGCAGCTGTCAGTCAGCTAGTTCCCAGAGGTATGCAGCTGTCAGTCAGCTAGTTCCCAGAGGACTGCAGCTGTCAGTCAGTTAGTTCCCAGAGGACTACAGCTGTCAGTAAGCTAGTTCCCAGAGGACTGCAGCTGTCAGTCAGCTAGTTCCCAGATGTCTGCAGCTGTCAGTCAGCTAGTTCCCAGAGGACTGCAGCTGTCAGTCAGTTAGTTCCCAGAGGACTGCAGCTGTCAGTCAGTTAGTTCCCAGAGGACTGCAGCTGTCAGTCAGCTAGTTCCCAGAGGACTGCAGCTGTCAGTCAGCTAGTTCCCAGAGGACTGCAGCTGTCAGTAAGCTAGTTCCCAGAGGACTACAGCTGTCAGTAAGCTAGTTCCCAGAGGACTGCAGCTGTCAGTCAGTTAGTTCCCAGAGGTCTGCAGCTGTCAGTCAGTTAGTTCCCGAGAGGACTGCAGCTGTCAGTCAGCTAGTTCCCAGAGGACTGCAGCTGTCAGTCAGTTAGATTCCCCAGAGGACTGCAGCTGTCAGTCAGCTAGTTCCCAGAGGACTGCAGCTGTCAGTCAGCTAGTTCCCAGAGGACTGCAGCTGTCAGTAAGCTGGTTCCCAGAGAACTGCAGCTGTCAGTCGGCTAGTTCCCAGAGGACTGCAGCTGTCAGTCAGCTGGTTCCCAGAGGACTGCAGCTGTCAGTCAGTTAGTTCCCAGAGGACTGCAGCTGTCAGTAAGCTAGTTCCCAGAGGACTGCAGCTGTCAGTCAGTTAGTTCCCAGAGGACTGCAGCTGTCAGTCAGTTAGTTCCCAGAGGACTGCAGCTGTCAGTAAGCTAGTTCCCAGAGGACTGCAGCTGTCAGTCAGCTAGTTCCCAGAGGACTGCAGCTGTCAGTCAGTTAGATCCCAGAGGACTGCAGCTGTCAGTCAGCTAGTTCCCAGAGGACTGCAGCTGTCAGTCAGCTAGTTCCCAGATATCTGCTGCTGTCAGTCAGCTAGTTCCCAGAAGACTGCAGCTGTCAGTCAGTTAGTTCCCAGAGGACTGCAGCTGTCAGTCAGTTGTTCCCAGAGGACTGCAGCTGTCAGTCAGCTAGTTCCCAGAGGACTACAGCTGTCAGTCAGCTAGTTCCCAGAGGACTGCAGCTGTCAGTAAGCTAGTTCCCAGAGGACTACAGCTGTCAGTAAGCTAGTTCCCAGAGGACTGCAGTTGTCAGTCAGTTAGTTCCCAGAGGTCTGCAGCTGTCAGTCAGTTAGTTCCCCAGAGGACTGCAGCTGTCAGTCAGCTAGTTCCCAGAGGACTGCAGCTGTCAGTCAGTTAGTTCCCAGAGGACTGCAGCTGTCAGTCAGCTAGTTCCCAGAGGACTGCAGCTGTCAGTCAGCTAGTTCCCAGAGGACTGCAGCTGTCAGTAAGCTGGTTCCCAGAGGACTGCAGCTGTCAGTCAGCTAGTTCCCAGAGGACTGCAGCTGTCAGTCAGCTAGTTCCCAGAGGACTGCAGCTGTCAGTCAGTTAGTTCCCAGAGGACTGCAGCTGTCAGTAAGCTAGTTCCCAGAGGACTGCAGCTGTCAGTCAGTTAGTTCCCAGAGGACTGCAGCTGTCAGTCAGTTAGTTCCCAGAGGACTGCAGCTGTCAGTAAGCTAGTTCCCAGAGGACTGCAGCTGTCAGTCAGCTAGTTCCCAGAGGACTGCAGCTGTCAGTCAGTTAGATCCCAGAGGACTGCAGCTGTCAGTCAGCTAGTTCCCAGAGGACTGCAGCTGTCAGTCAGCTAGTTCCCAGAGGACTGCAGCTGTCAGTAAGCTAGTTCCCAGAGGACTGCAGCTGTCAGTCAGCTAGTTCCCAGAGGACTGCAGCTCTCAGTCAGCTAGTTCCCAGAGGACTGCAGCTGTCAGTCAGTTAGTTCCCAGAGGACTGCAGCTGTCAGTCAGCTAGTTCCCAGAGGACTGCAGCTGTCAGTCAGCTAGTTCCCAGAGGACTGCAGCTGTCAGTAAGCTAGTTCCCAGAGGACTGCAGCTGTCAGTCAGCTAGTTCACAGAGGACTGCAGCTGTCAGTCAGCTAGTTCCCAGAGGACTGCAGCTGTCAGTCAGTTAGTTCCCAGAGGACTGCAGCTGTCAGTAAGATAGTTCCCAGAGGACTGCAGCTGTCAGTCAGTTAGTTCCCAGAGGACTGCAGCTGTCAGTCAGTTAGTTCCCAGAGGACTGCGGCTGTCAGTCAGTTAGTTCCCAGAGGAATGCAGCTGTCAGTCAGCTAGTTCCCAGAGGACTGTAGCTGTCAGTCAGCTAGTTCCCAGAGGACTGCAGCTGTCAGTAAGCTAGTTCCCAGAGGACTGCAGCTGTCAGTCAGCTAGTTCCCAGAGGACTGCAGCTGTCAGTCAGCTAGTTTCCCAGAGGACTGCAGCTGTCAGTAAGCTAGTTCCCAGAGGACTGCAGCTGTCAGTCAGTTAGTTCCCAGAGGACTGCAGCTGTCAGTCAGTTAGTTCCCCAGAGGACTGCAGCTGTCAGTAAGCTAGTTCCCCAGAGGACTGCAGCTGTCAGTAAGCTAGTTCCCAGAGGACTACAGCTGTCAGTCAGCTAGTTCCCAGAGGTCTACAGCTGTCAGTCAGCTAGTTCCCAGAGGACTGCAGCTGTCAGTCAGTTAGTTCCCAGAGGACTACAGCTGTCAGTAAGCTAGTTCCCAGAGGACTGCAGCTGTCAGTCAGCTAGTTCCCAGAGGTCTGCAGCTGTCAGTCAGCTAGTTCCCAGAGGACTGCAGCTGTCAGTCAGCTAGTTCCCAGATGTCTGCAGCTGTCAGTCAGCTAGTTCCCAGAGGACTGCAGCTGTCAGTCAGTTAGTTCCCAGAGGACTGCAGCTGTCAGTCAGTTAGTTCCCAGAGGACTGCAGCTGTCAGTCAGCTAGTTCCCAGAGGACTGCAGCTGTCAGTCAGCTAGTTCCCAGAGGACTGCAGCTGTCAGTAAGCTAGTTCCCAGAGGACTACAGCTGTCAGTAAGCTAGTTCCCAGAGGACTGCAGCTGTCAGTCAGTTAGTTCCCAGAGGTCTGCAGCTGTCAGTCAGTTAGTTCCCCAGAGGACTGCAGCTGTCAGTCAGCTAGTTCCCAGAGGACTGCAGCTGTCAGTCAGTTAGTTCCCAGAGGACTGCAGCTGTCAGTCAGCTAGTTCCCAGAGGACTGCAGCTGTCAGTCAGCTAGTTCCCAGAGGACTGCAGCTGTCAGTAAGCTAGTTCCCAGAGAACTGCAGCTGTCAGTCAGCTAGTTCCCAGAGGACTGCAGCTGTCAGTCAGCTAGTTCCCAGAGGACTGCAGCTGTCAGTCAGTTAGTTCCCAGAGGACTGCAGCTGTCAGTCAGTTAGTTCCCAGAGGACTGCAGCTGTCAGTCAGCTAGTTCCCAGAGGACTGCAGCTGTCAGTCAGCTGGTTCCCAGAGGACTGCAGCTGTCAGTAAGCTAGTTCCCAGAGGACTGCAGCTGTCAGTCAGCTAGTTCACAGAGGACTGCAGCTGTCAGTCAGCTGGTTCCCAGAGGACTGCAGCTGTCAGTCAGTTAGTTCCCAGAGGACTGCAGCTGTCAGTAAGATAGTTCCCAGAGGACTGCAGCTGTCAGTCAGTTGGTTCCCAGAGGACTGCAGCTGTCAGTCAGTTAGTTCCCAGAGGACTGCAGCTGTCAGTCAGTTAGTTCCCAGAGGAATGCAGCTGTCAGTCAGCTAGTTCCCCAGAGGACTGTAGCTGTCAGTCAGCTAGTTCCCAGAGGACTGCAGCTGTCAGTAAGCTAGTTCCCAGAGGACTGCAGCTGTCAGTCAGCTAGTTCCCAGAGGACTGCAGCTGTCAGTCAGCTAGTTCCCAGAGGACTGCAGCTGTCAGTAAGCTAGTTCCCAGAGGACTGCAGCTGTCAGTCAGTTAGTTCCCAGAGGACTGCAGCTGTCAGTCAGTTAGTTCCCAGAGGACTGCAGCTGTCAGTAAGCTAGTTCCCAGAGGACTGCAGCTGTCAGTAAGCTAGTTCCCAGAGGACTACAGCTGTCAGTCAGCTAGTTCCCAGAGGTCTACAGCTGTCAGTCAGCTAGTTCCCAGAGGACTGCAGCTGTCAGTCAGTTAGTTCCCAGAGGACTACAGCTGTCAGTAAGCTAGTTCCCAGAGGACTGCAGCTGTCAGTCAGCTAGTTCCCAGAGGTCTGCAGCTGTCAGTCAGCTAGTTCCCAGAGGACTGCAGCTGTCAGTCAGTTAGTTCCCAGAGGACTGCAGCTGTCAGTCAGTTAGTTCCCAGAGGACTGCAGCTGTCAGTCAGCTAGTTCCCAGAGGTCTGCAGTTGTCAGTCAGCTGGTTCCCCAGAGGACTGCAGCTGTCAGTCAGTTAGTTCCCAGAGGACTACAGCTGTCAGTAAGCTAGTTCCCCCAGAGGACTGCAGCTGTCAGTCAGCTAGTTCCCAGATGTCTGCAGCTGTCAGTCAGCTAGTTCCCAGAGGACTGCAGCTGTCAGTCAGTTAGTTCCCAGAGGACTGCAGCTGTCAGTCAGTTAGTTCCCAGAGGACTGCAG
Source organism: Coregonus clupeaformis (assembly GCF_020615455.1). NCBI lineage: Eukaryota > Metazoa > Chordata > Actinopteri > Salmoniformes > Salmonidae > Coregonus > Coregonus clupeaformis. The sequence goes on from NW_025534123.1 coordinate 246,902, forward strand.
CTGTCAGTCAGCTAGTTCCCAGAGGACTGCAGCTGTCAGTCAGCTAGTTCCCAGAGGACTGCAGCTGTCAGTAAGCTAGTTCCCAGAGGACTACAGCTGTCAGTAAGCTAGTTCCCAGAGGACTGCAGCTGTCAGTCAGTTAGTTCCCCAGAGGTCTGCAGCTGTCAGTCAGTTAGTTCCCAGAGGACTGCAGCTGTCAGTCAGCTAGTTCCCAGAGGACTGCAGCTGTCAGTCAGTTAGTTCCCAGAGGACTGCAGCTGTCAGTCAGCTAGTTCCCCAGAGGTCTGCAGCTGTCAGTCAGTTAGTTTCCCAGAGGACTGCAGCTGTCAGTAAGCTAGTTCCCAGAGGACTGCAGCTGTCAGTCAGTTAGTTCCCAGAGGTCTGCAGCTGTCAGTCAGTTAGTTCCCAGAGGACTGCAGCTGTCAGTCAGCTAGTTCCCAGAGGACTGCAGCTGTCAGTCAGTTAGTTCCCAGAGGACTGCAGCTGTCAGTCAGCTAGTTCCCAGAGGTCTGCAGCTGTCAGTCAGTTAGTTCCCAGAGGACTGCAGCTGTCAGTCAGTTAGTTCCCAGAGGACTGCAGCTGTCAGTCAGTTAGTTCCCCAGAGGACTGCAGCTGTCAGTAAGCTAGTTCCCCAGAGGACTGCAGCTGTCAGTCATCTAGTTCCCATAGGACTGCAGCTGTCAGTAAGCTAGTTCCCAGAGGACTGCAGCTGTCATTCAGTTAGTTCCCAGAGGACTGCAGCTGTCAGTAAGCTAGTTCCCAGAGGACTGCAGCTGTCAGTCAGTTAGTCTCAGAGGACTGCAGCTGTCAGTCAGCTAGTTCGCAGAGAACTGCAGCTGTCAGTAAGCTAGTTCCCAGAAGACTGCAGCTGTCAGTCAGCTAGTTCCCAGAGGACTGCAGCTGTCAGTCAGCTAGTTCCCAGAGGACTGCAGCTGTCAGTCAGTTAGTTCCCAGAGGACTGCAGCTGTCAGTAAGCTAGTTCCCAGAGGACTGCAGCTGTCAGTCAGTTAGTTCCCAGAGGACTGCAGCTGTCAGTCAGTTAGTTCCCAGAGGACTGCAGCTGTCAGTCAGTTAGTTCCCAGAGGACTGCAGCTGACAGTCAGCTAGTTCCCAGAGGACTGCAGCTGTCAGTCAGCTAGTTCCCAGAGGACTGCAGCTGTCAGTAAGCTAGTTCCCAGAGGACTGCAGCTGTCAGTCAGTTAGTTCCCAGAGGACTGCAGCTGTCAGTCAGCTAGTTCCCAGAGGACTGCAGCTGTCAGTAAGCTAGTTCCCAGAGGACTGCAGCTGTCAGTCAGTTAGTTCCCAGAGGACTGCAGCTGTCAGTCAGTTAGTTCCCCAGAGGACTGCAGCTGTCAGTAAGCTGGTTCCAGAGGACTGCAGCTGTCAGTAAGCTAGTTCCCAGCGGACTGCAGCTGTCATTCAGTTAGTTCCCAGAGGTCTGCAGCTGTCAGTCAGCTAGTTCCCAGAGGACTACAGCTGTCAGTCAGCTAGTTCCCAGAGGGTCTGCAGCTGTCAGTCAGCTAGTTCCCAGAGGACTGCAGCTGTCAGTCAGTTAGTTCCCAGAGGACTGCAGCTGTCAGTCAGTTAGTTCCCAGAGGACTGCAGCTGTCAGTCAGCTAGTTCCCAGAGGTATGCAGCTGTCAGTCAGCTAGTTCCCAGAGGACTGCAGCTGTCAGTCAGTTAGTTCCCAGAGGACTACAGCTGTCAGTAAGCTAGTTCCCAGAGGACTGCAGCTGTCAGTCAGCTAGTTCCCAGATGTCTGCAGCTGTCAGTCAGCTAGTTCCCAGAGGACTGCAGCTGTCAGTCAGTTAGTTCCCAGAGGACTGCAGCTGTCAGTCAGTTAGTTCCCAGAGGACTGCAGCTGTCAGTCAGCTAGTTCCCAGAGGACTGCAGCTGTCAGTCAGCTAGTTCCCAGAGGACTGCAGCTGTCAGTAAGCTAGTTCCCAGAGGACTACAGCTGTCAGTAAGCTAGTTCCCAGAGGACTGCAGCTGTCAGTCAGTTAGTTCCCAGAGGTCTGCAGCTGTCAGTCAGTTAGTTCCCAGAGGACTGCAGCTGTCAGTCAGCTAGTTCCCAGAGGACTGCAGCTGTCAGTCAGTTAGTTCCCAGAGGACTGCAGCTGTCAGTCAGCTAGTTCCCAGAGGACTGCAGCTGTCAGTCAGCTAGTTCCCAGAGGACTGCAGCTGTCAGTAAGCTAGTTCCCAGAGAACTGCAGCTGTCAGTCAGCTAGTTCCCAGAGGACTGCAGCTGTCAGTCAGCTAGTTCCCAGAGGACTGCAGCTGTCAGTCAGTTAGTTCCCAGAGGACTGCAGCTGTCAGTAAGCTAGTTCCCCAGAGGACTGCAGCTGTCAGTCAGTTAGTTCCCAGAGGACTGCAGCTGTCAGTCAGTTAGTTCCCAGAGGACTGCAGCTGTCAGTAAGCTAGTTCCCAGAGGACTGCAGCTGTCAGTCAGCTAGTTCCCAGAGGACTGCAGCTGTCAGTCAGTTAGATCCCAGAGGACTGCAGCTGTCAGTCAGCTAGTTCCCAGAGGACTGCAGCTGTCAGTCAGCTAGTTCCCAGATATCTGCTGCTGTCAGTCAGCTAGTTCCCAGAAGACTGCAGCTGTCAGTCAGTTAGTTCCCAGAGGACTGCAGCTGTCAGTCAGTTAGTTCCCAGAGGACTGCAGCTGTCAGTCAGCTAGTTCCCAGAGGACTACAGCTGTCAGTCAGCTAGTTCCCAGAGGACTGCAGCTGTCAGTAAGCTAGTTCCCAGAGGACTACAGCTGTCAGTAAGCTAGTTCCCAGAGGACTGCAGCTGTCAGTCAGTTAGTTCCCAGAGGTCTGCAGCTGTCAGTCAGTTAGTTCCCAGAGGACTGCAGCTGTCAGTCAGCTAGTTCCCAGAGGACTGCAGCTGTCAGTCAGTTAGTTCCCAGAGGACTGCAGCTGTCAGTCAGCTAGTTCCCAGAGGACTGCAGCTGTCAGTCAGCTAGTTCCCAGAGGACTGCAGCTGTCAGTAAGCTAGTTCCCAGAGAACTGCAGCTGTCAGTCAGCTAGTTCCCAGAGGACTGCAGCTGTCAGTCAGCTAGTTCCCAGAGGACTGCAGCTGTCAGTCAGTTAGTTCCCAGAGGACTGCAGCTGTCAGTAAGCTAGTTCCCAGAGGACTGCAGCTGTCAGTCAGTTAGTTCCCAGAGGACTGCAGCTGTCAGTCAGTTAGTTCCCAGAGGACTGCAGCTGTCAGTAAGCTAGTTCCCAGAGGACTGCAGCTGTCAGTCAGCTAGTTCCCAGAGGACTGCAGCTGTCAGTCAGTTAGATCCCAGAGGACTGCAGCTGTCAGTCAGCTAGTTCCCAGAGGACTGCAGCTGTCAGTCAGCTAGTTCCCAGAGGACTGCAGCTGTCAGTAGGCTAGTTCCCAGAGGACTGCAGCTGTCAGTCAGCTAGTTCCCAGAGGACTGCAGCTCTCAGTCAGCTAGTTCCCAGAGGACTGCAGCTGTCAGTCAGTTAGTTCCCAGAGGACTGCAGCTGTCAGTCAGCTAGTTCCCAGAGGACTGCAGCTGTCAGTCAGCTAGTTCCCAGAGGACTGCAGCTGTCAGTAAGCTAGTTCCCAGAGGACTGCAGCTGTCAGTCAGCTAGTTCACAGAGGACTGCAGCTGTCAGTCAGCTAGTTCCCAGAGGACTGCAGCTGTCAGTCAGTTAGTTCCCAGAGGACTGCAGCTGTCAGTAAGATAGTTCCCAGAGGACTGCAGCTGTCAGTCAGTTAGTTCCCAGAGGACTGCAGCTGTCAGTCAGTTAGTTCCCAGAGGACTGCAGCTGTCAGTCAGTTAGTTCCCAGAGGAATGCAGCTGTCAGTCAGCTAGTTCCCAGAGGACTGTAGCTGTCAGTCAGCTAGTTCCCAGAGGACTGCAGCTGTCAGTAAGCTAGTTCCCAGAGGACTGCAGCTGTCAGTCAGCTAGTTCCCAGAGGACTGCAGCTGTCAGTCAGCTAGTTCCCAGAGGACTGCAGCTGTCAGTAAGCTAGTTCCCAGAGGACTGCAGCTGTCAGTCAGTTAGTTCCCAGAGGACTGCAGCTGTCAGTCAGTTAGTTCCCAGAGGACTGCAGCTGTCAGTAAGCTAGTTCCCAGAGGACTGCAGCTGTCAGTAAGCTAGTTCCCAGAGGACTACAGCTGTCAGTCAGCTAGTTCCCAGAGGTCTACAGCTGTCAGTCAGCTAGTTCCCAGAGGACTGCAGCTGTCAGTCAGTTAGTTCCCAGAGGACTACAGCTGTCAGTAAGCTAGTTCCCAGAGGACTGCAGCTGTCAGTCAGCTAGTTCCCAGAGGTCTGCAGCTGTCAGTCAGCTAGTTCCCAGAGGACTGCAGCTGTCAGTCAGTTAGTTCCCAGAGGACTGCAGCTGTCAGTCAGTTAGTTCCCAGAGGACTGCAGCTGTCAGTCAGCTAGTTCCCAGAGGTCTGCAGTTGTCAGTCAGCTAGTTCCCAGAGGACTGCAGCTGTCAGTCAGTTAGTTCCCAGAGGACTACAGCTGTCAGTAAGCTAGTTCCCAGAGGACTGCAGCTGTCAGTCAGCTAGTTCCCAGATGTCTGCAGCTGTCAGTCAGCTAGTTCCCAGAGGACTGCAGCTGTCAGTCAGTTAGTTCCCAGAGGACTGCAGCTGTCAGTCAGTTAGTTCCCAGAGGACTGCAGCTGTCAGTCAGCTAGTTCCCAGAGGACTGCAGCTGTCAGTCAGCTAGTTCCCAGAGGACTGCAGCTGTCAGTAAGCTAGTTCCCAGAGGACTACAGCTGTCAGTAAGCTAGTTCCCAGAGGACTGCAGCTGTCAGTCAGTTAGTTCCCAGAGGTCTGCAGCTGTCAGTCAGTTAGTTCCCAGAGGACTGCAGCTGTCAGTCAGCTAGTTCCCAGAGGACTGCAGCTGTCAGTCAGTTAGTTCCCAGAGGACTGCAGCTGTCAGTCAGCTAGTTCCCAGAGGTCTGCAGCTGTCAGTCAGTTAGTTCCCAGAGGACTGCAGCTGTCAGTAAGCTAGTTCCCAGAGGACTGCAGCTGTCAGTCAGTTAGTTCCCAGAGGTCTGCAGCTGTCAGTCAGTTAGTTCCCAGAGGACTGCAGCTGTCAGTCAGCTAGTTCCCAGAGGACTGCAGCTGTCAGTCAGTTAGTTCCCAGAGGACTGCAGCTGTCAGTCAGCTAGTTCCCAGAGGTCTGCAGCTGTCAGTCAGTTAGTTCCCAGAGGACTGCAGCTGTCAGTCAGTTAGTTCCCAGAGGACTGCAGCTGTCAGTCAGTTAGTTCCCAGAGGACTGCAGCTGTCAGTAAGCTAGTTCCCAGAGGACTGCAGCTGTCAGTCATCTAGTTCCCATAGGACTGCAGCTGTCAGTAAGCTAGTTCCCAGAGGACTGCAGCTGTCATTCAGTTAGTTCCCAGAGGACTGCAGCTGTCAGTAAGCTAGTTCCCAGAGGACTGCAGCTGTCAGTCAGTTAGTCTCAGAGGACTGCAGCTGTCAGTCAGCTAGTTCGCAGAGAACTGCAGCTGTCAGTAAGCTAGTTCCCAGAAGACTGCAGCTGTCAGTCAGCTAGTTCCCAGAGGACTGCAGCTGTCAGTAAGCTAGTTCCCAGAGGTCTGCAGCTGTCAGTCAGTTAGTTCCCAGAGGACTGCAGCTGTCAGTCAGCTAGTTCCCAGAGGACTGCAGCTGTCAGTCAGTTAGTTCCCAGAGGACTGCAGCTGTCAGTAAGCTAGTTCCCAGAGGACTGCAGCTGTCAGTCAGCTAGTTCCCAGAGGACTGCAGCTGTCAGTCAGTTAGTTCCCAGAGGACTGCAGCTGTCAGTCAGCTAGTTCCCAGAGGTCTGCAGCTGTCAGTCAGTTAGTTCCCAGAGGACTGCAGCTGTCAGTCAGCTAGTTCCCAGAGGACTGCAGCTGTCAGTCAGTTAGTTCCCAGAGGACTGCAGCTGTCAGTAAGCTAGTTCCCAGAGGTCTGCAGCTGTCAGTAAGCTAGTTCCCAGAGGACTGCAGCTGTCAGTCAGTTAGTTCCCAGAGGTCTGCAGCTGTCAGTAAGCTAGTTCCCAGAGGACTGCAGCTGTCAGTCAGTTAGTTACCAGAGGACTGTAACGATCCCGGCAGTCTGAGTCGGGTCCTGTCTGTGTACTAGTCTTTCTGCTCGTGATCTCCAGTTTCCCGAGGGTTCTGGAACGCTCCCTGCCTGGTTGCCGGGCAACGTTGCTAGGCGGGAGCTCTCTTGATTTCCGCACCTGCATCCCATCAGCAATCTGCACACCTGGTCCTGATCATCACCCTTCTTAGGCTCTGGCCTAACATCCATTCCCTGCCGGATCGTTAGCCATGAACAGTATGTTTATCAGCGGATCAGTCTTCGAGCTTAGAGCATTAGTTTTGTTGTTTTGCACCTTGTTTGCTTGTTGTATGCTTACCTCGTTTTGTTCTCCCTGCAGTCACTCGTCCGGAACCTTCACCCAACCTCTGCCTGATGGTCGGCGGCTGCCGAGCCATCATTGGACCAACTACTGCACCCTCAACAACTCATCCACGCGCCCGCTCTGTTCCCTGGATTATTCAGCAGCACTCGTGGATCAGTTAAATAAACACTCACCTTTGACACCACTTACCTTGTCCTGGTCTGCTTCTGGGTTCTGGCTTAGTAAACCGTGACAGAACGATCCAGCCAGTAATGAACCCAGCGGACCTGGACTCTGTTCGCCATGCCATTACCCATCAGGAGAAGATGTTGGGCCATCATAGCACGGTACTACAGGAGATCGCGTTGTCAGTTCGGAACCTTTCTACCGGTCTGACGGAGGTCCAGAACCAGCGCAAGTTTCCGGTGGAGGATCCACTACCGGTTTCACCCATCTCGCCTGCCGCTTCTGGAGCTGTGTCCTTCCGTGAGCCCAAGGTTCCGACGCCGGATAAATATGAGGGGGAGCTGGGAAGATGCCGTTCCTTCCTTATGCAGTGTGGGTTAGTGTTCGATCTACAGCCCTACTCTTATGCCACAGACAAGGCTAGGATAGCCTTTGTGATTGAGTTGCTGCGTGGTCGAGCGCTGGAGTGGGCTTCAGCCGTTTGGGAACGACAGGATCCCTGCATGGCTTCATACCAGGGGTTCACGGCCGAGATGAGGAAGCTCTTCGACCATTCCGTCCGAGGGAGGGACGCAGCTAGGCGCCTGTTTTCGCTCGCCAAGGAACTCGCAGCGTGGCCGACTTCGTGATCGAGTTCAAGACGTTGGCTGTGGAGAGTGGGTGGAATGAGGAGTCTCTGCAAGCGGCCTTTTACCAGGGTCTGTCGGAGCAGCTCAAGGATGAGTTGATCTCCTATCCGGAGCCTAGTGACCTGGACAGCTTGGTAGCCTTGTCTATTCGGGTGGATAATCGAGTCCGAGAGCCGAAGGAGGGAGAAGCAATGGGTCCCGTCCAACCGATCAGCTTCTCAGGTTCCAGTCGGGTCGGGATTGGACCAGAATACGTCGATCATCGTCCACCACACAGGATTAGTGGAGAGGTCCTGTCTCCCGATTCTGAACCCATGCAAGTGGGGCGGCACGGGTTAACCAAGGAGGAGCGCCAACACAGACGTAGGACTAACTGTTGCCTCTACTGTGGTGGTTCGGGACATTACCTCGCCACTTGTTCCCGGCGGTCGTCAAACTACGCGGCTCGCTAAAGTTGGGAGGACTTTTAGCGAGCCAGTTTCGACCTCTCAATACCTCTGTCAGACCCCCGTTCCCGGCTACCCTTATGAACAGGAATCAGAGCTTAGCGATTAACGCTTTATCGATTCAGGTGCCGATGGAAGCTTTCTTGATGCCGAGTTGGTGGAACAGCTGGGGCTTTCCAAGGAGCAATTGCCGGAAGCCATTGAAGCTACCACTCTGGACGGCAGTAGTCTGGCACGTATCACGATGAGGACTGAACCGGTTAAGATGCTGTTGTCGGGGAATCATTCTGAGATGATTTCATTCTTCATTCTGCCGTCTTCCCATGTTCCTCTGGTCCTTGGATACCCCTGGCTGAAGGAACACAATCCCACGTTCGATTGGGTGACGGGCAAGGTAACGAGTTGGAGCCTTGATTGTCATGCTAACTGTCTCAAGACTGCCTGTCCCCATTCGGTTCCCAGTCAGGTGATTGAGGCTAAACCCCCAGATTTGTCCCTGGTTCCCGAGACATATCACGATTTGGGGAAGTGTTCAGTAAGCAGAAGGCTCTGTCACTCCCTCCCCACCGACCATATGATTGTGCCATCAACCTGTTCCCTGGAGCTGTCTACCCCAAGGGAAGGTTATACAGTATCTCCCGACCTGAACGTGAGGCTTTGGAGACCTACATCAAGGAGTCCCTAGCTGCTGGTCTCGTTCGGCCCTCGTCATCACCCCTGGGGGCAGGATTCTTCTTTGTGGGTAAGAAGGATGGCTCTCTTCGACCGTGTATTGATTATCGGGGGTTGAATGACATCACGGTCAAGAACAAGTATCCCCTGCCCTTGATGAGTTCTGCCTTCGACTCTTACAGGGTGCTACGGTGTTCACCAAGCTAGACCTACGCAATGCGTATCACATGGTCCGGATCAGAGAGGGGGACGAGTGGTTGACGGGTTTCAATACACCGATGGGTCACTTCGAGTATCAGGTGATGCCGTTTGGACTGACCAATGCTCCAGCGGTATTCCAGAGTATGGTGAACGACGTCCTGAGAGATATGATCGGTCTCTTTGTGTTTGTTTACCTGGATGACATTCTGATCTTTCTCGAAGGAACCTTCCGACCACGTCCAGCATGTCCGGCAGGTTCTGCAGCGATTGTTGGAGAATCGCCTGTTCGTGAAGGCCGAGAAGTGCGAGTTTCACGCCCACACGACATCCTTCCTCGGGTACATCATCTCCAGGGGAGAGATTAGGGATGGACCAGGGAGAAGGTTAGAGCGGTTCTGGAATGGGCCCAGCCCGGTACGAGATTGCAGCTCCAGAGATTTTTGGGGTTTGCGAATTTCTACCGCAGATTCATCCGGGATTACAGCCGTGTGGCCGCTCCGTTAACGGCCTTGACTTCCAGTATCAGGACCTTCAAGTGGAATCCGGAGGCGGATCGAGCGTTTCTGGATTTGAAGAGGCGATTCACCAACGCACCGATTCTCTCTCAACCGGACACGGCCCGTCAGTTCGTCGTTGAAGTGGACGCGTCTGATGTGGGAGTTGGCGCCATCCTGTCGCAGCGATGCTCCACGGACAGTAAACTCCATCCCTGCGCCTACTACTCTCGTCGCCTTTCGCCTGCGGAGAGGAACTACGATGTGGGTAACCGGGAGCTTCTCGCGGTGAAACTTGCCTTGGAGGAGTGGCGCCACTGGTTGGAGGGGGGCGGAGCAACCGTTTATTGTCTGGACTGACCACAAGAATCTTGCTTACGTGCAATCGGCTAGACGTCGCAACTCCCGCCAGGCCAGGTGGGCGTTGTTTTTCGGACGATTCAATTTTTCCCTGACGCTCCGACCTGGATCTAAGAACGGCAAGGCGGACGCCTTGTCCCGGATGTTCTCCAAGACGGAAGAGAGTGGGTCCAAGACCGAGACAATTCTCCCCGGAACTGCGTCGTGGGAGCAGTTATGTGGAAGATTGAGGAGGAGGTGATGGCGGCCCTTCGGACGCAGCCCGGTCCCGGTAACGGTCCACCCGGTCGGTTGTTTGTGCCTGAGTCGGTTCGCCCTGCTGTCCTCAAATGGTCCCACGCCAGCAAGATGGCTTGTCACCCTGGCGTGGCTCGGACGATGGCGTTTCTTCGCAGACGGTTTTGGTGGCCTGCCATGGCCGAGGATACTCGGGGTTTTGTTGCTGCCTGTCCAGTGTGTGCGCAGAATAAGAGTACCAATCGGCCCAGCTCTGGACTACTTCACCCCCTTCCTATTCCCCGGCGACCATGGTCGCATCTGGCCCTGGACTTTGTCACTGGGTTGCCCGCTTCTGAGGGGAACACGGTCGTTCTGACTATCGTGGACAGATTCAGCAAGTTCGCCCACTTTGTGCCTATTGCCAAGCTTCCTCTGCCTCGGAGACGTCCGAGATCCTGGTTAGGGAGGTTTTCAGGGTCCACGGTTTGCCCAGTGATATCGTTTCCGACCGTGGCCCTCAGTTTACCTCTGCTGTCTGGAAGTCCTTCTGTTTGGCCATTGGAGCTACAGTCAGTCTCACATCTGGTTTTCACCCCCAATCTAATGGTCAGGCGGAGAGAGCCAACCAGAAGATGGAATCCACGCTACGCTGCCTGGTCTCTTCCAACCCCACCTCCTGGGTCTCTCAGTTGCCTTGGGTTGAGTATGCCCACAATACTCTCCCCTACATCTGCCACTGGGATGTCTCCCTTCCAGTGCCTGTATGGCTACCAACCTCCCTTGTTCCCTTCTCAGGAGAAGGAGCTCTCAGTGCCTTCTGTTCAGGCCCATATTCGCCGTGGGCCACGGACCTGGATCGGGCCAGAAAGGCACTCTTAGAGTTTCGGACCGGTATCAGCTCCAGGCGACCGTCGGCGGATCCCCGCTCCCACCTATACCATCGGAGATAGGGTCTGGTTGGCCACACGGGATCTTCCTTTACGGACTGAGTCTAGGAAGTTGTTACCGAGTTCATTGGTCCGCTTTGTGGTGGAGAAGGTGATCAATCCGGTGGCAGTTCGACTCAAACTACCGAGGACGCTCAGAGTCCATCCCACCTTTCATGTCTCCTGCCTCAAGCCTGTTTTCCTCAGTCCTCTGTTGCCTCCTCCGCTCCTCCTCCTCCCTCCTCGGATGATCGGAGGTGGTCCTGCCTACACGGTGCGACGCATCATGGATTCCAGACGGCGGGCGGGGTTTCCAGTATCTCGTGGACTGGGAGGGGTATGGTCCTGAAGAGAGGAGTTGGATTCCCGCGGCGACAGATCTAGATGCTGACCTCATTCGGACTTCTACCGCTCCATCCTGCGCGCTCCGGGAGTCCGCCCGGGGCGTTCGCGGAGGGGGTACTGTAACGATCCCGGCAGTCTGAGTCGGGTCTGTCTGTGTACTAGTCTTTCTGTGCTCGTGATCTCCAGTTTCCCGAGGGTTCTGGAACGCTCCCTGCCTGGTTGCCGGGCAACGGCTAGGCGGGGAGCTCTCTTGATTTCCGCACCGGCATCCCATCAGCAATCTGCACACCTGGTCCTGATCATCACCCTTCTTAGGCTCTGGCCTAACATCCATTCCCTGCCGGATCGTTAGCCATGAACAGTATGTTTATCAGCGGATCAGTCTTAGAGCTTAGAGCATTAGTTTTGTTGTTTTGCACCTTGTTTGCTTGTTGTATGCTTACCTCCGTTTTGTTCTCCCTGCAGTCATCTCGTCCGGAACCTTCACCCAACCTCTGCCTGATGGTCGGGCGGCTGCCGAGCCATCATTGGACCAACTACTGCACCCTCAACAACCATCCACGCCGCCCGCTCTGTTCCCTGGATTATTCAGCAGCACTCGTGGATCAGTTAAATAAACACTCACCTTTGACACCACTTACCTTGTCCTGGTCTGCTTCTGGGTTCTGGCTTAGTAAACCGTGACAAGGACTGCAGCTGTCAGTCAGTTAGTTCCCAGAGGACTACAGCTGTCAGTCAGCTAGTTCCCAGAGGACTGCAGCTGTCAGTCAGTTAGTTCCCAGAGGTCTGCAGCTGTCAGTCAGCTAGTTCCCAGAGGAATACAGCTGTCAGTCAGCTAGTTCCCAGAGGACTGCAGCTCTCAGTAAGCTAGTTCCCAGAGGACTGCAGCTGTCAGTCAGTTAGTTCCCAGAGGTCTGCAGCTGTCAGTAAGCTAGTTCCCAGCGGACTGCAGCTCTCAGTAAGCTAGTTCCCAGAGGACTGCAGCTGTCAGTCAGTTAGTTCCCAGAGGTCTGCAGCTGTCAGTAAGCTAGTTCCCAGAGGACTGCAGCTGTCAGTCAGTTAGTTCCCAGAGGTCTGCAGCTGTCAGTAAGCTAGTTCCCAGAGGACTGCAGCTGTCAGTCAGCTAGTTCCCAGAGGACTGCAGCTCTCAGTAAGCTAGTTCCCAGAGGACTGCAGCTGTCAGTCAGTTAGTTCCCAGAGGTCTGCAGCTGTCAGTAAGCTAGTTCCCAGAGGACTGCAGCTGTCAGTAAGCTAGTTCCCAGAGGACTGCAGCTGTCAGTCAGCCAGTTCCCAGAGGACTGCAGCTGTCAGTAAGCTAGTTCCCAGAGGGGACTGCAGCTGTCAGTCAGCTAGTTCCCAGAGGTCTGCAGCTGTCGAGTCAGCTAGTTCCCAGGAGGACTGCAGCTGTCAGTCAGTTAGTTCCCAGAGGTCTGCAGCTGTCAGTAAGCTAGTTCCCAAGAGGACTGCAGCTGTCAGTCAGTTAGTTCCCAGAGGTCTGCAGCTGTCAGTAAGCTAGTTCCCAGAGGTCTGCAGCTGTCAGTAAGCTAGTTCCCAGCGGACTGCAGCTCTCAGTAAGCTAGTTCCCAGAGGACTGCAGCTGTCAGTCAGTTAGTTCCCAGAGGTCTGCAGCTGTCAGTAAGCTAGTTCCCAGAGGACTGCAGCTGTCAGTCAGCTAGTTCCCAGAGGACTGCAGCTGTCAGTCGGCTACTTCCCAGTCACTGGTCTAACTGGTGTAGAGCCTGTCTCTGAGCGCTAACACCTCGAGCTATATGTTAACCCTCTCCCTAAATACCCACTGTCCTACATTATGTCGCACACACACACATACACACACACACACACACACACACACACACACACACCTAGCAGAGGGTGTGTTCTAGGAAGGATCAGGAATGTCAGCGCTAGCAGAGTGTCAGCAGCCTGTGTGTGGTGGGGAGGGTCGCATGCCATTTGGGAGGAGTGTTTTTATACCACCCTGCACTAAGATCTTAACACACATACACAGACCCGGCCTCATGCCTCCTGACTCTTTAGTTGTTTTCCCTGGTGTCAGGTTTATGACCAGCTGATAACAGTTGTTTTCCCTCGTGTCAGGTTGATGTCCAGCTGATAACAGTTGTTTTCCCTGGACTGGCATGACAACTCTACAAGGAGTTGGCAAGAGAGCAGAAACAGATAGGAATCCAGGCTGCTATAGCCAGTCCATCCAGGCTGCTATAGCCAGTCCATCCAGGCTGCTATAGCCAGTCCATCCAGGCTGCTATAGCCAGTCCATCCAGGCTGCTACAGCCAGTCCATCCAGGCTTGTAACGATCCCGGCAGTCTGAGTCGGGTCCGGTCTGTGTACTAGTTTTTCTGCTCGTGATCTCCAGTTTCCCGAGGGTTCTGGAACGCTCCCTGCCTGGTTGCCGGGCAACGTTGCTAGGCGGGAGCTCTCTTGATTTCCGCACCTGCATCCCATCAGCAATCTGCACACCTGGTCCTGATCATCACCCTTCTTAGGCTCTGGCCTAACATCCATTCCCTGCCGGATCGTTAGCCATGAACAGTATGTTTATCAGCGGATCAGTCTTAGAGCTTAGAGCATTAGTTTTGTTGTTTTGCACCTTGTTTGCTTGTTGTATGCTTACCTCCGTTTTGTTCTCCCTGCAGTCACTCAGTCCGAACCTTCACCCAAACCTCTGCCTGATGGTCGGGGCTGCCGAGCCATCATTGGACCAACTACTGCACCCTCAACAACTCATCCACGCGCCCGCTCTGTTCCCTGGATTATTCAGCAGCACTCGTGGATCAGTTAAATAAACACTCACCTTTGACACCACTTACCTTGTCCTGGTCTGCTTTGGGTTCTGGCTTAGTAAACCGTGACAGAACGATCCGCCAGTAATGAACCCAGCGGACCTGGACTCTGTTCGCCATGCCATTACCCATCAGGAGAAGATGTTGGGCCATCATAGCACGGAGCTACAGGAGATCGCGGCAGTTCGAACCTTTCTACCGGTCTGACGGAGGTCCAGAAACCAGCGCAAGTTTCCGGTGGAGGATCCACTACCGGTTTCACCCATCTCGCCTGCCGCGTCTGGAGCTGTGTCCTTCCGTGAGCCCAAGGTTCCGACGCCGAGGGGCCGATAAATATGAGGGGGAGCTGGGAAGATGCCGCTTTTCCTTATGCAGTGTGGGTTAGTGTTCGATCCTACAGCCCTACTCTTATGACACAGACAAGGCTAGGATAGCCTTTGTGATTGAGTTGCTGCGTGGTCGAGCGCTGAGTGGGCTTCAGCCGTTTGGGAACGACAAGACCCCTGCATGGCTTCATACCAGGGGTTCACGGCCGAGATGAGGAAGCTCTTCGACCATTCGTCCGAGGGAGGGACGCAGCTAGGGCCTGTTTTCGCTTCACCAAGGAACTCCCGAGCGTGGGCCGACTTGGTGATCGAAGTTCAAGACGTTGGCTGTGGAGAGTGGGTGGAATGAGGAGTCTCTGCAAGTGGCCTTTACCAGGGTCTGTCGGAGCAGCTCAAGGATGAGTTGATCTCCTATCCGGAGCCTAGTGACCTGGACAGCTTGGTAGCCTTGTCTATTCGGGTGGATAATCGAGTCCGAGAGCGAAGGAGGGAGAAGCAATGGGGTCGGCCCAATCGATCAGCTTCTCAGGTTCCAGTCGGGTCGGGATTGGACCAGAATACGCGATCATCGTCCACCACACAGGATTAGTGGAGAGGTCCTGTCTCCGATTCTGAACCAATGCAAGTAGGGCGGCACGGGTTAACCAAGGAGGAACGCCAACTCAGACGTAGGACTAACTGTTGCCTCTACTGTGGTGGTTCGGGACATTACCTCGCCACCTGTTCCCGGCGGTCGCCAAACTCGCGCGGCTCGCAAAGTTGGGAGGACTTTTAGCGAGCCAGTTTCGACCTCTCAATACCTCTGTCAGACCCCGCTTTCCGGCTACCCTTGTGAACAGGAATCAGAGCTTAGCGATTAACGCTTTTATCGATTCAGGTGTCGATGGAAGCTTTCTTGATGCCGAAGTTGGTGGAACAGCTGGGGCTTTCCAAGGAGCAATTGTCGGAAGCCATTGAAGCGACACTCTGAACGGCAGTAGTCTGGCACGTATCACGATGAGGACTGAACCGGTTAAGATGCTGTTGTCGGGGAATCATTCGAGATGATTTCATTCTTCATTCTGCCGTCTTCCCATGTTCCTCTGGTCCTTGGATACCCCTGGCTGAAGGAACACAATCCCACGTTCGATTGGGTGGACGGGCAAGGTAACGAAGTTGGAGCCTTGATTGTCATGCTAACTGTCTCAAGACTGCCTGTCCCCATTCGGTTCCCAGTCAGGTGATTGAGGCTAAACCCCCAGATTTGTCCCTGGTTCGAGACATATCACGATTTGGGGGAAGTGTTCAGTAAGCAGAAGGCTCTGTCACTCCCTCCCCACCGACCATATGATTGTGCCATCAACCTGTTCCCTGGAGCTGTCTACCCCAAGGGAAGGTTATACAGTATCTCCCGCCTGAACGTGAGGCTTTGGAGACCTACATCAAGGAGTCCCTAGCTGCTGGTCTCGTTCGTCCCCTCGTCATCACCCCCTGGGGGCAGGATTCTTCTTTGTGGGTAAGAAGGATGGCTCTCTTCGACCGTGTATTGATTATCGGGGTTGAATGACATCACGGTCAAGAACAAGTATCCCCTGCCCTTGATGAGTTCTGCCTTCGACTCCTTACAGGGTGCTACGGTGTTCACAAGCTAGACCTACGCAATGCGATCACATGGTCCGGATCAGAGAGGGAGACGAAGTGGTTGACGGGTTTCAATACACCGATGGGTCACTCGAGTATCAGGTGATGCCGTTTTGACTGACCAATGCTCCAGCGGTATTCCAGAGTATGGTGAAACGACGTCCTGAGAGATATGATCGGGTCTCTTTGTGTTTGTTTACCTGGATGACATTCCTGATCTTCTCGAAGGAACCTTCCGACCACGCCCAGCATGTCCGGCAGGTTCTGCAGCGATTGTTGGAGAATCGGCCCTGTTCGTGAAGGCCGAGAAGTGCGAAGTTTCACGCCCACACGACATCCTTTCTCGGTACATCATCTCCAGGGGAGAGATTAGGATGGACCAGGAGAAGGTTAGAGCGGTTCTGGAATGGGCCCAGCCCGGTACGAGATTGCAGCTCCAGAGATTTTTGGGGTTTGCGAATTTCTACCTGAGATTCATCCGGGATTACAGCCGTGTGGCGCTCCGTTAACTGCCTTGACTTCCAGTATCAGGATCTTCAAGTGGAACGGAGGCGGATCGAGCGCTTTCTGGATTTGAAGAGGCGATTCACCAACGCACCGATTCTCTCTCAACCGGACACGCCCGCCAGTTCGTCGTTGAAGTGGACGCGCCTGATGTGGGAGTTGGCGCCATCCTGTCGCAGCGATGCTCCACGGACAGTAAACTCCATCCTCGCCTACTACTCGCCGCCTCGCCATGCGGAGAGGAATTACGATGTGGGTAACCGGGAGCTTCCAGGTGAAACTTGCCTTGGAGGAGTGGCGCCACTGGTTGGAGGGGGGCGGAGCAACCGTTTATTGTCTGGACTGACCACAAGAATCTTGCTTACGTGCAATCGGGCTAGGACGCCTCAACTCCCGCCAGGCCAGGTGGGGCGTTGTTTTTCGGACGATTCAATTTTTTCCTGACGTTCCGACCTGGATCTAAGAACGGCAAGCGGACGCCTTGTCCCGGATGTTCTCCAAGACGGAGGAGAGTGGGTCCAAGACCGAGACAATTCTCCCCCGGAACTGCGTCGTGGGAGCTGTTAGGTGGAAGATTGAGGAGGAGGTGATGGCGGCCTTCGGACGCAGCCCGTCCTGGTAACGGTCCACCCGGTCGGTTGTTTGTGCCTGAGTCGGTTCGCCCTGCTGTCCTCAAATGGTCCCACGCCAGCAAGATGGCTTGTCACCCTGGCGTGGCTCGGACGATGGCGTTTCTTCGCAGACGCTTTTGGTGGCCCGCCATGGCCGAGGATACGGGGTTATGTTGCTGCCTGTCCAGTGTGTGCGAGAATAAGAGTACCAATCGGCCCAGCTCTGGACTACTTCACCCCCTTCCTATTCCCCGCCACCATGGTCGCATCTGGCCCTGGACTTTGTCACTGGGTTGCCCGCTTGAGGGGAACACGGTCGTTCTGACTATCGTGGACAGATTCAGCAAGTTCGCCCCACTTTGTGCCAATTGCCAAGCTTCCCCTCTGCCTCGGAGACGTGAGATCCTGGTTAGGAGGTTTTCAGGGTCCACGGTTTGCCCAGTGATATCGTTTCCGACCGTGGCCCTCAGTTTACCTCTGCTGTCTGGAAGTCCTTCTGTTTGGCCATTGGAGCTACAGTCAGTCTCACATCTGGTTTTCAACCCCCAATCTAATGGTCAGGCGGAGAGAGCCAACCAGAAGATGGAATCCACGCTACGCTGCCTGGTCTCTTCCAACCCCACCTCCTGGGTCTCTCAGTTGCCTTGGGTTGAGTATGCCCACAATACTCTCCCCTACATCTGCCACTGGGATGTCTCCCTTCCAGTGCCTGTATGGCTACCAACCTCCCTTGTTCCCTTCTCAGGAGAAGGAGCTCTCAGTGCCTTCTGTTCAGGCCCATATTCGTTGCTTGCCACCGGACCCGGCATCGGGCCAGAAAGGCCTCCTTAGAGTTTCGGACCGGTATCAGCTCCAGGCGATCGTCGCCGGATCCCCGCTCCCACCTATACCATCGGAGATAGGGTCTGGTTGGCCACACGGGATCTTCCTTTATGGACTGAGTCTAGGAAGTTGTTACCGAGTTCATTGGTCCGTTTGTGGTGGAGAAGGTGATCAATCCGGTGGCAGTTCGACTCAAACTCCCGAGGACGCTCAGAGTCCATCCCACCTTTCATGTCTCCTGCCTCAAGCCTGTTTTCCTCAGTCCTCTGTTGCCTCCTCCGCCTCCTCCTCCTCCTCCTCGGATGATCGGAGGTGGTCCCGCCTACACGGTGCGACGCATCATGGATTCCAGACGGCGGGGCCGGGGTTTCCAGTATCTCGTGGACTGGGAGGGGTATGGTCCTGAAGAGAGGAGTTGGATTCCCGCGGCGACAGATCCTAGATGCTGACCTCATTCGTGACTTCTACCGCTCCATCCTGGCGCTCCGGGAGTCCGCCCGGTGGCGTCTCGCCGGAGGGGGGGTACTGTAACGATCCCGGCAGTCTGAGTCGGGTCCGGTCTGTGTACTAGTTTTTCTGCTCGTGATCTCCAGTTTCCCGAGGGTTCTGGAACGCTCTCTGCCTGGTTGCCGGGCAACGCTGCTAGGCGGGAGCTCTCTTGATTTCCGGCACCTGCATCCCATCAGCAATCTGCACACCTGGTCCTGATCATCACCTCTTAGGCTCTGGCCTAACATCCATTCCCTGCCGGATCGTTAGCCATGAACAGTATGTTTATCAGCGGATCAGTCTTAGAGCTTAGAGCATTAGTTTTGTTGTTTTGCACCTTGTTTGCTTGTTGTATGCTTACCTCCGTTTTGTTCTCCCTGCAGTCACTGTCCGGAACCTTCACCCAACTCTGCCTGATGGTCGGGCGGCTGCCGAGCCATCATTGGACCAACTACTGCACCCTCAACAACTCATCCACGCCGCCCGCTCTGTTCCCTGGATTATTCAGCAGCACTCGTGGATCAGTTAAATAAACACTCACCTTTGACACCACTTACCTTGTCCTGGTCTGCTTCTGGGTTCTGGCTTAGTAAACCGTGACAAGGCTGCTATAGCCAGTCCATCCAGGCTGCTATAGCCAGTCCATCCAGGCTGCTATAGCCAGTCCATCCAGGCTGCTACAGCCAGTCCATCCAGGCTGCTATAGCCAGTCCATCCAGGCTGCTACAGCCAGTCCCCATCCAGGCTGCTATAGCCAGTCCATCCAGGCTGCTATAGCCAGTCCATCCAGGCTGCTATAGCCCAGTCCCATCCAGGCTGCTATAGCCAGTCCATCCAGGCTGCTATAGCCAGTCCCATCCAGGCTGCTATAGCCAGTCCATCCAGGCTGCAAGCCAGTCCATCCAGGCTGCTAGCAGTCCATCCCAGGCTGCTATAGCCAGTCCATCCAGGCTGCTATAGCCAGTCCATTCAGGCTGCTATAGCCAGTCCATCCAGGCTGCTATAGCCAGTCCATCCATGCTGCTATAGCCAGTCCATCCAGGCTGCTATAGCCAGTCCATCCAGGCTGCTATAGCCAGTCCATCCAGACTGCTATAGCCAGTCCATCCAGGCTGCTACAGCTGCTTCCATCCAGGTTGCTTATAGCCAGTCCATCCAGACCGCCATAGCCAGTCCATCCAGGCTGCAAAACAAAGAGGCTGCTATAGCAGTCATTCAGGTACTAGAAGCAGTCATTCAGGCTGCTATAGCCATATCAGGCTGCTATAGCCAGTCATCCAGGCTGCTATAGCCAGTCCATTTAGGCTGCTATAGCCAGTTCATCGTCAGGCTGCTATGTAGCCAGTTATTATGCTGCTATAGCAGTCATCCAGGCTGCATATAGCAGTCATCTAGGCTGCTATAGCCAGTCGATTCAGGCCGCAGACAGTTATCCAGGCTGCTACAGCCAGTCTCATTTAGGCTGCTATAGCTAGTCCATCCGAGACTGCTATAGCCAGTCATCCAGGCTGCGAGTAGCCAGTCATCCAGGTGAGAGCCAGACTATCGTAAGCGAGAGAAGCAGTATAGGTTGTTAGTAGTAGTTATTAGGCTGCTATAGCTAGTTATCGAGGCTGCTATACAGTATTCAGGCTGCTATAGCAATCAGCTGCTATAGCAGTATCAGGCTGCCATAGCAGTATCAGGCTGCTGCAGCGATAGCCCTGGATATCAGTGTTATGTTGAGTCTAAGCAGTAGGTTAGCATAGTTACTGATGCTAAGGAGGGGAAGGAGAATGTAATATGCATAGATGAACAATATTAGTGAAATGATAGAAGAAAAAATGATTAGCAAATAATAATAATGCTTCAGATTAGCAGTAATAAGTAATAATGATTAGATTAGCAGTAATAATGTAATAATGCATCAGATGAGCAGTAATAATGTAATAATGCATTAGATTAGCAGTAAGAATGAAATGGTTAGATTAGCTGTAATAATGTAATAATGCTTAGATTAAGCAGTAATAATGTAATAATGCATCAGGATTAGCAGTACGCCCCGCCTCTTGGGGACTCTTATTTGTTGAGTCAGTGTGATTTTTATGTTGTTAGATTTTTATGGTGGTTTGGGGGTTTAATCAGAGGCAGCTGTCGCGGGGGTTCTGATTGGGGACTATACTTAGGCAGCCTTTTGGCACTAGTGGGTGTGGGATCTGGTTCCGTGTTGAAGGTATGATGTTTGTGTACCTTGGATTACGTTTCAGTATTTGTTGTTTTGTCGAGTGTTTATTCGCTCAAATAAACAGATGATAGGGTGACCCGATGAACGAAGAATAGATGAACAATAATAATGTATAATGATTAATTTAGGGAATGATGAAAATAATGCATTATATTAGCAGTATAATGTAATAAACACATTAGATATTAATTTTTTTTTAAATTTTAATTTTAGTTTATCCAGAGCGACTTACAGTAGTGAGTGAATACATATTTTTTCATATTTTTTTTTATACGGCCGTGGGAATAATGCATTAGATTAGCAGTAATAATGTAATAATGTATTTTATTTGAGTAATAATGTAATAATGCATTAGATTAGCAGGGTAATAATGTAGTAATGATTAAATTAACAATATAATGTGATAATGCATTAAATTAACAATGATAATGCAATAGATATAGATTAGCACTAATGTAATAATGTACAGGATTAACAATGGATAATGTATTGATGATTTGATTATCTGTGATAATGTAATAACACATTATATGAACTGATAATGTAATACTTTATTGGATTAGTAGTAATAATGCAATAATGCATTAAAATAGCATTTTAATTATGAAATAATGCATTAGATTAGCAGTAATAATGTAATAATGCATTATATTAGGGTAATAATGTAATTACACATTTAGATCAGGAGCAATAATGATAGATTAGTAGCAATAATGTAATAATGCATGATATTTGCTGTAATAATGTATTATATTAGTAGTGATAATATAGTAATGCATTACATTTAACAATAATAATGCAATCATTAAATTAACAATGATAATGCAATAATTCATTAGATTAGCAATCAAAAGTAAATGTAGGATTAACAATAACAAATGTATTAATAATCAATATCAGGTGATAATGTAATAATGCATGATATTTGTTGTGATAATGTATTATATTAGTGATAATGCAGTAATGCATTATATTAACAATTATAATGTAATAATTTATTGATTAGGCAGTAATAATGCAATAATGCATTATAATAACATTAATCATGAAATAATGTTATTAGATGAACAATAATAATGTAATAATTCATTAGATTAACAATAGCAATGTAATAATGCATTAGTATTAGGATTAATAATGTAATAACGCATTATATTAGTAGTAAGACAAGTTAGTAAGGCATCAGATTAGCAGTAATAATGTAATATGAAATGGGTAGAGAATAGGAGGACTCACACAAACCTCAGATTTTCATAACATAAAACACTAGATATTTTTTAATGTTTTTTTTCGTTTGAGAGTTTGGTGACTCAGTTTGAGGATCGTAAAGTAGGTTTGTTGTCGGGGTGGCTCAACTCAATACACCAAAAAGCTTTCCTCATAAATGTAACAAGGCTTAGGTTAATATGCTAAGTATGAGAGAGGGAAGAGAGGGAAGAGAGAGGGAAGAGAGGGAAGAGAGGGAAGAGAGGTGAGATGATGTTGAAGGCTAGGAGGGCTCCCCTGACTGCCTGCCCCCTACCCGCCTGCTCCTCTACCTGCCTGGTCCCTACCCGCCTGCCTGCTCGCCACCCACCTGCTCTATCCCTCTACCTTACCTGCTCCCCACCCGCCTGCTCCCTACCCGCCCGCCTCCTCTGCCCCCCACCCACACCTTCCGCCTCGCTCCACTACCCGCCTGCCCCCTACCCGCCTGCCTGCTCCCCACCCACCCGCCTGCTCCTACTGCGCCTGCGCCCCTACCCGCCGGCCCGCTCCCTCACCCACCCGCCTGCTCCTACCCGCCCGCCTCGCCCCCTACCCACCCGCCTGCTCCCCACCCGCCCGCCTACTCCCTACCCGCCCGCCCGCTCCCTGCCCACCCGCTCCCTGCCCGCCTGCTCCCTACCGCCTGCTCCCTACCGCCTGACTGCCTCGCTCCCCCACCCGCCTCGCTCCCTACCCGCCTGCTCCCCGACCCCGCCCGACTGCTCCCCTACCCGCCTACGCCTGCTCCCCACTCCGGCCTGCCCGCCTGCCTGCTCCCGCCTACCTGCTCCCCACCCACCTGCCCGCCTGCTCCCGACCCGCTGCTCGCCCTACCCGCCTACCTGCTACTCCCACCTGCGGCCTCAAGACACGCTCGCCTGCTCCCCACCCGCCTATCTCCCCACCCACCCGCCCGCTCTGCTCCTCACCCGCCTCGCCTCCACCCCCACCTGCCTGCTCCCTACCCGCCCGCCTCCCCTGCTCCCTAACCCGTCCGCTCCCCACCCGCCTGCTCCCCTACCCCTATCTACCCACCCGCCTGCCGGCTCCCCTACCCGCCTGCCTACTCCCTCACCCGCCTGCTCCCCACCCGCCCGCCTTCCTGCTCCCCACCTGCCTGCTCCCTACCCGCCCGCCCTCACCCGCCCGCCGCTCCCACCTGCCTGCTCCCCTACCGCCCGCCTTCCTGCTCCCTACGCCTGCTCCCACCTACCCGCCTCGCTCCCTACCCGCCTGCTCCCTACCCGCCTGCTCCCACCCGCTGCTCATACGCTGCCTACCTAGCTCCCTAAGCCTGGGTTCTCCCACCCGCCTGCCTTCCCACTCCCTACCCGCCTGCTCCTGTACTACCCGCCTGCTCCCTACCCGCCTGCTCCCTACCCGCCTGCCCGTGCTCCCTACCCGCCTGCTCCTACCCGGCTCGCCTCCGTTCCCCTACCCGCCACACGCTCCCTACCGCCTACCCCTACGCTCACCGCCTGCTCCCCACCCGCCTACTCCCCACCCGCCTACCTCCTACCTGCCTGCCTACCAGCTCCTACTATGCCCCCCACCCGCCCGCCTCACCTGCTCCCTACGCCTAATCCACCCCGCCCGCCCGCCTGCTGCCCCCTCCCACCCGCCTACTCCCCACCACCGCTGCCTGCTCCCTACCCGCCTGCGCCTGCCCCCACCCGCCTGCCTACTCCCTACCCGCCCGCTCCTACACCTGCCCGCCCGCCGTCCCTACCCGCCCGCTCCCGCTGCCTGCTGCTGCTCCCTACCTGCCTATCCTCACCGCCCGCCGCCCGCCTGCTCCCCACCCGCCTGCTCCCTACCCACCTGCCGATGCTCCCTGGAACGCCTGCTCCCCACCCGCCCGCCTGCCCGCTGCCCTGACCCACCGCCTGCGTCCTACCCGCCTGCTCCCCCTACCGCCGCCCGCCCGCCGCCACTATGACTCCCCGACCGCCCCACTCCCAGACCCGCCTGCCTGCTCCCTACCCGCCTGCTCCCTACCCGCCCGCCTGCCTGCCCGCTACACCTACCTACCCCCTACC